>NC_133386.1:84462839-84734775 GCF_047511655.1 Castor canadensis | reverse complement strand
ACACACTGACACACATCACAAACGCACACCCGTTCCCATCTCACACACACACACGTACACACCCATACACACACACACTGACTCATTCACAAACACTCACTGCCATACACACTCAGATATGTACACGTACACACACCCAAACGTCCACAATCACAAACATAGATGCACACGCTCATTCATGCACATATTTACAAATTCACACTCAAATGTAATCAGACACGTACAAACACAGAAACACACACAGATATAAACAAACACTAACACACATGTGAACACACACAGGAGACAACACACACACCCCTACCCTCACATTCACACACTCACAGAAAAACACAATCACACTTAAAAAACACACGTGCATACGCAGACATGTGAATACACCCAAGCCAACACAGTAACATACAAATGCACTCATTCACTGACTCTCATACTCACCCACATATCTCCCACTGCATGCACTCACACACATACACACACACACGCACACACTCACACCAACGCACACAAGAACCAACCTCACACAATCATTCACACTCCCGCACCCAAGCACCAACGCCCACTCAATCCCAAACTCACTGACACACTCACTTGCAAACACCTGCACATTCTCACACACCTCCCCACACCAAAACACAATGTCACACACTAACTCATTCACACTAACTCTCGCACCCATGAACAAAGAAATTCATGTTCAAATACACATGTACACACAGATGCAGTCACACATTCACTCACATACACCCACCAACACCCCAAAACTCACACTCACACTCACCCACACATGACTCCCTTGCAATCACATGCACACCTACAGAGAAAAAAATTACAGACGCTCGCACACTCACATTTACACTCCCGCACAGTCACTTACACACACATTCAAAACTCACACGCTCATACACCTACACGTTTACACATTTACTCTGTCTCGCACTCACACACAAACACCCTCCAAAGCATTTGAATCCATACTCAGACACACATGCCAACCCACTAAGACACATCACACAAATACACACACTCACCCCTCACATACACATTCAAACACACACAGACACACAAGCCAACTCACAAAAACAAAATTCTCACATTGACTCTGTCACTCACACTCACACACTCAACACCACATGCAATCACACACACACAGAAACACAAACACACACGGGAATACGCTCTCTCGCATTCACTGAAACACACATTTATACACCCTCTTACACACCCACACACACAGAAATACAGACTCACAAACATGTGCCCATACAATCACACATATGCACCCCGTCATTCACTCACACATTCATACTCACTCACACTCAAAAACAGACTCACACACCCACACCCACACACAGAAATACATACTCACAAATATACGCACATACAGTCACACCTATGTCCCCACTCTTACTCCGACTCACACACTCATACCCCCTTACTCAAAAATAGACTCACACCTCTACACACACAAAAATACACATTCACAAACAGGTACATACAATATCACATATGTACCCCCTTTCCGTCACTCAAACATTTATACTCACTCACACTCAAAAAGAGATTCAAACACCTACACACACACAAATACCCACTCACAAGCATATACACCTACAAACACAAATGCCCACATGCACAGATGACAACACACACTCATGCACACCCATACAAACCCATGAACACCAACACTCACACACCCACCCTCACACCAAACGCATTCACATGCTTTCACACTCACACACACAAACACACACACACCCTTGAATTCATACTCTTACCCATAAGCCAACCCACTAAGACCCATCAGTCACACACACCCACACATAACTCACACACATTGAAATACGTACTGAAACACAGAAGCCAACTCCCACGAATAAAACTCTCACGCAGACTGTCACTGACACACACTCACCGACACATGCTATCAAACGTACACACACAAACACAGACACACTCTCTCACATTCCCTCAAACTCAGATACAAACACCCACACTTACACACTCACACACGCGGAAATATGCACTCACAAGTATACACACATACAATCACACATAGGTACCCACTCTCACTCTCACTCACACAGTCATACGCACTTACTTAAAAATAGACTCACACCTATACACACACAAAAAGGCACACTCACAAGCATATACACGTCAAAACACAAGCACACATGCCAACACACAGTCACACATTACACACGTACAGAAATACACACTCACATATATACGCACATACAATCACACATTATGCACACCTGTCACTCACTCACACCTTCGTACTCACTCGCACTCAAAAGTAGACTCACACACCTACACACACACAGAAATACACACTCACAAATATACACACATACAATCACACAATTTACCCACTCTAACTCTGACTCACACAGTCATACTCACTCACTCAAAGATAGACTCACACCTATACACACACAAGAATATACACTCCCAGGCATATACACATGAAAACACAAACACACATGCACCGATGCCAACAGTCACACACACTTTACACACTTATAAACACAGAAGTCACACACTCACCTCACAAACATATGTACATGCCTTATCACATATGTACCCCCTTTCAGTCACTCACACATTTATACTCACTCACACTCAAAAATAATCTCAAACACCTACACACACAAATACGCACTCACAAGCCTATGCACATACAAACATAATCACACACATACACAGATGCCAACACACCTGCACACACCCATACACACACTCAAAAGCACACACACATTCACCCTCACACACATATGAACCTACATGTACACACAAATGCACGAGTACAAACACAAACACAACACACAGACACATAACGCAAAACACAGTATTGTACACATCACACACCAGCACACACAAAAACCCTTACACAAAAACATTCATATACATACACCCTTGGACACAAGCACTCACACACCAACATACACACTTACACAGTAAGTCACAAACACTCACACTCAAAAATAGGCTCACACACCTACACACACACAGAAATACACACTCAACACTATACGCACATACAATCACACATATGTACCTACTCTCGCTCTCACTCACATATTCATACGTACTCAAAAATGGACTCGCACCTATACACACACAAAATTACATACTCACAAGCATATACACATGAAAACACAAACACACATACACAGATGCCAACACACAGTCACACACACCCTTACACACTTATAACCACACAAGTCACACACTCACCCTCACACACACTTACACACATGAACATACACATGCAGACATTCACACTCTCTCACACACACACTCACCCACAAACTCACCCACAATATTGAATCGATACTCAAACCCGAGGCAACACACTGACACACATCACAAACGCACACCCGTTCCCATCTCACACAGACACACGTACACACCCATACACACACACACTGACTCATTCACAAACACTCACAGCCATACACACTCAGATATGTACACGTACACACACCCAAACGTCCACAATCACAAACATAGATGCACACGCTCATTCAGGCACATATTTACAAATTCACACTCAAATGTAATCAGACACGTACAAACACAGAAACACACACAGATATAAACAAACACTAACACACATGCGAACACACACAGGAGACAACACACACACCCCTACCCTCACATTCACACACTCACAGAAAAACACAATCACACTTAAAAAACACACGTGCATACGCAGACATGTGAATACACCCAAGCCAACACAGTAACATACAAATGCACTCATTCACTGACTCTCATACTCACCCACATATCTCCCACTGCATGCACTCACACACATACACACACACGCACACACTCACACCAATGCACACAATAACCAACCTCACACAATCATTCACACTCCCGCACCCAAGTACCAATGCACACTCAATCCCAAACTCACTGACACACTCACTTGCAAACGCCTGCACATTCTCACACACCTCCCCACACCAAAACACAATGTCACACACTAACTCATTCACACTAACTCTCGCACCCATGAACAAAGAAATTCATGTTCAAATACACATGTACACACAGATGCAGTCACACATTCACTCACATACACCCACCAACACCCCAAAACTCACACTCACCCACACAAGACTCCCTTGCAATCACATGCACACCTACAGAGAAAAAATTCCAGACGCTCGCACACTCACATTTACACTCCCGCACAGTCACTTACACACACATTCAAAACTCACACGCTCATACACCTACACGTTTACACATTTACTCTGTCTCGCACTCACACACAAACACCCTCCAAAGCATTTGAATCCATACTCAGACACACATGCCAACCCACTAAGACACATCACACAAATACACACACTCACCGCTCACATACACTTTCAAACACACACAAACACACAAGCCAACTCACAAAAACAAAATTCTCACATTGACTCTGTCACTCACACTCACACACTCAACACCACATGCAATCACACACACACAGAAACACAAACACACACGGGAATACGCTCTCTCGCATTCACTGAAACACACATTTATGCACCCTCTTACACACCCACACACACAGAAATACGGACTCACAAACATAGGCCCGTACAATCACACCTATGTACCCCGTCATTCACTCACACATTCATACTCACTCACACTCAAAAACAGACTCACACACCCACACCCACACACAGAAATACATACTCACAAATATACGCACATACAGTCACACCTATGTCCCCACTCTTACTCCGACTCACACACTCATACCCCCTTACTCAAAAATAGACTCACACCTCTACACACACAAAAATACACACTCACAAACAGGTACATACAATATCACATATGTACCCCCTTTCCGTCACTCAAACATTTATACTCACTCACACTCAAAAAGAGATTCAAACACCTACCCACACACAAATACCCACTCACAAGCATATACACCTACAAACACAAATGCCCACATGCACAGATGACAACACACACTCATGCACACCCATACAAACCCATGAACACCAACACTCACACACCCACCCTCACACCAAACGCATTCACATGCTTTCACACTCACACACACAAACACACACACACCCTTGAATTCATACTCTGACCCATAAGCCAACCCACTAAGACCCATCAGTCACACACACCCACACATAACTCACACACATTGAAATACGTACTGAAACACAGAAGCCAACTCCCACGAATAAAACTCTCACGCAGACTGTCACTGACACACACTCACCGACACATGCTATCAAACGTACACACACAAACACAGACACACTCTCTCACATTCCCTCAAACTCAGATACAAACACCCACACTTACACACTCACACACGCAGAAATATGCACTCACAAGTATACACACATACAATCACACATAGGTACCCACTCTCACTCTCACTCACACAGTCATACGCACTTACTTAAAAATTGACTCACACCTATACACACACAAAAAGGCACACTCACAAGCATATACACGTAAAAACACAAGCACACATGCCAACACACAGTCACACATTACACACGTACAGAAATACACACTCACATATATACGCACATACAATCACACATTATGCACACCTGTCACTCACTCACACCTTCGTACTCACTCGCACTCAAAAGTAGACTCACACACCTACACACACACAGAAATACACACTCACAAATATACACACATACAATCACTCAATTTACCCACTCTAACTCTGACTCACACAGTCATACTCACTCAAAGATAGACTCACACCTATACACACACACAAGAATATACACTCCCAGGCATATACACATGAAAACACAAACACACATGCACCGATGCCCACAGTCACACACACCTTTACACACTTATAAACACAGAAGTCACACACTCACCTCACAAACATATGTACATGCCATATCACATATGTACCCCCTTTCAGTCACTCACACATTTATACTCACTCACACTCAAAAATAATCTCAAACACCTACACACACAAATACGCACTCACAAGCCTATGCACAACATACAAACGTAAACACACACATACACAGATGCCAACACAGCTGCACACACCCATACACACACTCAAAAGCACACACACATTCACCCTCACACACATATGAACCTACACGTACACACAAATGCACGAGTACAAACACAAACACAACACACAGACACATAACGCAAAACACAATATTGTACACATCACACACCAGCCCACACAAAAACCCTTACACAAAAACATTCATATACATACACCCTTGGACACAAGCACTCACACACCAACATACACACTTACACAGTAAGTCACAAACACTCACACTCAAAAATAGGCTCACACACCTACACACACACAGAAATACACACTCAACACTATACGCACATACAATCACACATATGTACCTACTCTCGCTCTCACTCACATATTCATACGTACTCAAAAATGGACTCGCACCTATACACACACAAAATTACACACTCACAAGCATATACACATGAAAACACAAACACACATACACAGATGCCAACACACAGTCACACACACCCTTACACACTTATAACCACACAAGTCACACACTCACCCTCACACACACTTACACACATGAACATACACATGCAGACATTCACACTCTCTCACACACACACTCACCCACAAACTCACCCACAATATTGAATCGATACTCAAACCCGAGGCAACACACTGACACACATCACAAACGCACACCCGTTCCCATCTCACACACACACACGTACACACCCATACACACACACACTGACTCATTCACAAACACTCACAGCCATACACACTCAGATATGTACACGTACACACACCCAAACGTCCACAATCACAAACATAGATGCACACGCTCATTCAGGCACATATTTACAAATTCACACTCAAATGTAATCAGACACGTACAAACACAGAAACACACACAGATATAAACAAACACTAACACACATGCGAACACACACAGGAGACAACACACACACCCCTACCCTCACATTCACACACTCACAGAAAAACACAATCACACTTAAAAAACACACGTGCATACGCAGACATGTGAATACACCCAAGCCAACACAGTAACATACAAATGCACTCATTCACTGACTCTCATACTCACCCACATATCTCCCACTGCATGCACTCACACACATACACACACACACGCACACACTCACACCAACGCACACAAGAACCAACCTCACACAATCATTCACACTCCCGCACCCAAGCACCAACGCCCACTCAATCCCAAACTCACTGACACACTCACTTGCAAACGCCTGCACATTCTCACACACCTCCCCACACCAAAACACAATGTCACACACTAACTCATTCACACTAACTCTCGCACCCATGAACAAAGAAATTCATGTTCAAATACACATGTACACACAGATGCAGTCACACATTCACTCACATACACCCACCAACACCCCAAAACTCACACTCACACTCACCCACACATGACTCCCTTGCAATCACATGCACACCTACAGAGAAAAAAATTACAGACGCTCGCACACTCACATTTACACTCCCGCACAGTCACTTACACACACATTCAAAACTCACACGCTCATACACCTACACGTTTACACATTTACTCTGTCTCGCACTCACACACAAACACCCTCCAAAGCATTTGAATCCATACTCAGACACACATGCCAACCCACTAAGACACATCACACAAATACACACACTCACCCCTCACATACACATTCAAACACACACAGACACACAAGCCAACTCACAAAAACAAAATTCTCACATTGACTCTGTCACTCACACTCACACACTCAACACCACATGCAATCACACACACACAGAAACACAAACACACACGGGAATACGCTCTCTCGCATTCACTGAAACACACATTTATACACCCTCTTACACACCCACACACACAGAAATACAGACTCACAAACATGTGCCCATACAATCACACATATGCACCCCGTCATTCACTCACACATTCATACTCACTCACACTCAAAAACAGACTCACACACCCACACCCACACACAGAAATACATACTCACAAATATACGCACATACAGTCACACCTATGTCCCCACTCTTACTCCGACTCACACACTCATACCCCCTTACTCAAAAATAGACTCACACCTCTACACACACAAAAATACACACTCACAAACAGGTACATACAATATCACATATGTACCCCCTTTCCGTCACTCAAACATTTATACTCACTCACACTCAAAAAGAGATTCAAACACCTACCCACACACAAATACCCACTCACAAGCATATACACCTACAAACACAAATGCCCACATGCACAGATGACAACACACACTCATGCACACCCATACAAACCCATGAACACCAACACTCACACACCCACCCTCACACCAAACGCATTCACATGCTTTCACACTCACACACACAAACACACACACACCCTTGAATTCATACTCTGACCCATAAGCCAACCCACTAAGACCCATCAGTCACACACACCCACACATAACTCACACACATTGAAATACGTACTGAAACACAGAAGCCAACTCCCACGAATAAAACTCTCACGCAGACTGTCACTGACACACACTCACCGACACATGCTATCAAACGTACACACACAAACACAGACACACTCTCTCACATTCCCTCAAACTCAGATACAAACACCCACACTTACACACTCACACACGCAGAAATATGCACTCACAAGTATACACACATACAATCACACATAGGTACCCACTCTCACTCTCACTCACACAGTCATACGCACTTACTTAAAAATTGACTCACACCTATACACACACAAAAAGGCACACTCACAAGCATATACACGTAAAAACACAAGCACACATGCCAACACACAGTCACACATTACACACGTACGGAAATACACACTCACATATATACGCACATACAATCACACATTATGCACACCTGTCACTCACTCACACCTTCGTACTCACTCGCACTCAAAAGTAGACTCACACACCTACACACACACAGAAATACACACTCACAAATATACACACATACAATCACACAATTTACCCACTCTAACTCTGACTCACACAGTCATACTCACTCACTCAAAGATAGACTCACACCTATACACACACAAGAATATACACTCCCAGGCATATACACATGAAAACACAAACACACATGCACCGATGCCAACAGTCACACACACTTTACACACTTATAAACACAGAAGTCACACACTCACCTCACAAACATATGTACATGCCATATCACATATGTACCCCCTTTCAGTCACTCACACATTTATACTCACTCACACTCAAAAATAATCTCAAACACCTACACACACAAATACGCACTCACAAGCCTATGCACATACAAACATAATCACACACATACACAGATGCCAACACACCTGCACACACCCATACACACACTCAAAAGCACACACACATTCACCCTCACACACATATGAACCTACACGTACACACAAATGCACGAGTACAAACACAAACACAACACACAGACACATAACGCAAAACACAGTATTGTACACATCACACACCAGCACACACAAAAACCCTTACACAAAAACATTCATATACATACACCCTTGGACACAAGCACTCACACACCAACATACACACTTACACAGTAAGTCACAAACACACACTCAAAAATAGGCTCACACACCTACACACACACAGAAATACACACTCAACACTATACGCACATACAATCACACATATGTACCTACTCTCGCTCTCACTCACATATTCATACGTACTCAAAAATGGACTCGCACCTATACACACACAAAATTACACACTCACAAGCATATACACATGAAAACACAAACACACATACACAGATGCCAACACACAGTCACACACACCCTTACACACTTATAACCACACAAGTCACACACTCACCCTCACACACACTTACACACATATGAACATACACATGCAGACATTCACACTCTCTCACACACACACTCACCCACAAAATCACCCACAATATTGAATCGATACTCAAACCCGAGGCAACACACTGACACACATCACAAACGCACACCCGTTCCCATCTCACACACACACACGTACACACCCATACACACACACACTGACTCATTCACAAACACTCACAGCCATACACACTCAGATATGTACACGTACACACACCCAAACGTCCACAATCACAAACATAGATGCACACGCTCATTCATGCACATATTTACAAATTCACACTCAAATGTAATCAGACACGTACAAACACAGAAACACACACAGATATAAACAAACACTAACACACATGTGAACACACACAGGAGACAACACACACACCCCTACCCTCACATTCACACACTCACAGAAAAACACAATCACACTTAAAAAACACACGTGCATACGCAGACATGTGAATACACCCAAGCCAACACAGTAACATACAAATGCACTCATTCACTGACTCTCATACTCACCCACATATCTCCCACTGCATGCACTCACACACATACACACACACACGCACACACTCACACCAACGCACACAAGAACCAACCTCACACAATCATTCACACTCCCGCACCCAAGCACCAACGCCCACTCAATCCCAAACTCACTGACACACTCACTTGCAAACGCCTGCACATTCTCACACACCTCCCCACACCAAAACACAATGTCACACACTAACTCATTCACACTAACTCTCGCACCCATGAACAAAGAAATTCATGTTCAAATACACATGTACACACAGATGCAGTCACACATTCACTCACATACACCCACCAACACCCCAAAACTCACACTCACACTCACCCACACATGACTCCCTTGCAATCACATGCACACCTACAGAGAAAAAAATTACAGACGCTCGCACACTCACATTTACACTCCCGCACAGTCACTTACACACACATTCAAAACTCACACGCTCATACACCTACACGTTTACACATTTACTCTGTCTCGCACTCACACACAAACACCCTCCAAAGCATTTGAATCCATACTCAGACACACATGCCAACCCACTAAGACACATCACACAAATACACACACTCACCCCTCACATACACATTCAAACACACACAGACACACAAGCCAACTCAAAAACAAAATTCTCACATTGACTCTGTCACTCACACTCACACACTCAACACCACATGCAATCACACACACACAGAAACACAAACACACACGGGAATACGCTCTCTCGCATTCACTGAAACACACATTTATACACCCTCTTACACACCCACACACACAGAAATACAGACTCACAAACATGTGCCCATACAATCACACATATGCACCCCGTCATTCACTCACACATTCATACTCACTCACACTCAAAAACAGACTCACACACCCACACCCACACACAGAAATACATACTCACAAATATACGCACATACAGTCACACCTATGTCCCCACTCTTACTCCGACTCACACACTCATACCCCCTTACTCAAAAATAGACTCACACCTCTACACACACAAAAATACACACTCACAAACAGGTACATACAATATCACATATGTACCCCCTTTCCGTCACTCAAACATTTATACTCACTCACACTCAAAAAGAGATTCAAACACCTACCCACACACAAATACCCACTCACAAGCATATACACCTACAAACACAAATGCCCACATGCACAGATGACAACACACACTCATGCACACCCATACAAACCCATGAACACCAACACTCACACACCCACCCTCACACCAAACGCATTCACATGCTTTCACACTCACACACACAAACACACACACACCCTTGAATTCATACTCTGACCCATAAGCCAACCCACTAAGACCCATCAGTCACACACACCCACACATAACTCACACACATTGAAATACGTACTGAAACACAGAAGCCAACTCCCACGAATAAAACTCTCACGCAGACTGTCACTGACACACACTCACCGACACATGCTATCAAACGTACACACACAAACACAGACACACTCTCTCACATTCCCTCAAACTCAGATACAAACACCCACACTTACACACTCACACACGCAGAAATATGCACTCACAAGTATACACACATACAATCACACATAGGTACCCACTCTCACTCTCACTCACACAGTCATACGCACTTACTTAAAAATTGACTCACACCTATACACACACAAAAAGGCACACTCACAAGCATATACACGTCAAAACACAAGCACACATGCCAACACACAGTCACACATTACACACGTACAGAAATACACACTCACATATATACGCACATACAATCACACATTATGCACACCTGTCACTCACTCACACCTTCGTACTCACTCGCACTCAAAAGTAGACTCACACACCTACACACACACAGAAATACACACTCACAAATATACACACATACAATCACACAATTTACCCACTCTAACTCTGACTCACACAGTCATACTCACTCACTCAAAGATAGACTCACACCTATACACACACAAGAATATACACTCCCAGGCATATACACATGAAAACACAAACACACATGCACCGATGCCAACAGTCACACACACTTTACACACTTATAAACACAGAAGTCACACACTCACCTCACAAACATATGTACATGCCATATCACATATGTACCCCCTTTCAGTCACTCACACATTTATACTCACTCACACTCAAAAATAATCTCAAACACCTACACACACAAATACGCACTCACAAGCCTATGCACATACAAACATAATCACACACATACACAGATTCCAACACACCTGCACACACCCATACACACACTCAAAAGCACACACACATTCACCCTCACACACATATGAACCTACACGTACACACAAATGCACGAGTACAAACACAAACACAACACACAGACACATAACGCAAAACACAGTATTGTACACATCACACACCAGCACACACAAAAACCCTTACACAAAAACAGTCATATACATACACCCTTGGACACAAGCACTCACACACCAACATACACACTTACACAGTAAGTCACAAACACACACTCAAAAATAGGCTCACACACCTACACACACACAGAAATACACACTCAACACTATACGCACATACAATCACACATATGTACCTACTCTCGCTCTCACTCACATATTCATACGTACTCAAAAATGGACTCGCACCTATACACACACAAAATTACACACTCACAAGCATATACACATGAAAACACAAACACACATACACAGATGCCAACACACAGTCACACACACCCTTACACACTTATAACCACACAAGTCACACACTCACCCTCACACACACTTACACACATATGAACATACACATGCAGACATTCACACTCTCTCACACACACACTCACCCACAAACTCACCCACAATATTGAATCGATACTCAAACCCGAGGCAACACACTGACACACATCACAAACGCACACCCGTTCCCATCTCACACACACACACGTACACACCCATACACACACACACTGACTCATTCACAAACACTCACTGCCATACACACTCAGATATGTACACGTACACACACCCAAACGTCCACAATCACAAACATAGATGCACACGCTCATTCAGGCACATATTTACAAATTCACACTCAAATGTAATCAGACACGTACAAACACAGAAACACACACAGATATAAACAAACACTAACACACATGCGAACACACACAGGAGACAACACACACACCCCTACCCTCACATTCACACACTCACAGAAAAACACAATCACACTTAAAAAACACACGTGCATACGCAGACATGTGAATACACCCAAGCCAACACAGTAACATACAAATGCACTCATTCACTGACTCTCATACTCACCCACATATCTCCCACTGCATGCACTCACACACATACACACACACACGCACACACTCACACCAACGCACACAAGAACCAACCTCACACAATCATTCACACTCCCGCACCCAAGCACCAACGCACACTCAATCCCAAACTCACTGACACACTCACTTGCAAACGCCTGCACATTCTCACACACCTCCCCACACCAAAACACAATGTCACACACTAACTCATTCACACTAACTCTCGCACCCATGAACAAAGAAATTCATGTTCAAATACACATGTACACACAGATGCAGTCACACATTCACTCACATACACCCACCAACACCCCAAAACTCACACTCACCCACACAAGACTCCCTTGCAATCACATGCACACCTACAGAGAAAAAATTCCAGACGCTCGCACACTCACATTTACACTCCCGCACAGTCACTTACACACACATTCAAAACTCACACGCTCATACACCTACACGTTTACACATTTACTCTGTCTCGCACTCACACACAAACACCCTCCAAAGCATTTGAATCCATACTCAGACACACATGCCAACCCACTAAGACACATCACACAAATACACACACTCACCGCTCACATACACTTTCAAACACACACAGACACACAAGCCAACTCACAAAAACAAAATTCTCACATTGACTCTGTCACTCACACTCACACACTCAACACCACATGCAATCACACACACACAGAAACACAAACACACACGGGAATACGCTCTCTCGCATTCACTGAAACACACATTTATGCACCCTCTTACACACCCACACACACAGAAATACGGACTCACAAACATAGGCCCGTACAATCACACCTATGTACCCGGTCATTCACTCACACATTCATACTCACTCACACTCAAAAACAGACTCACACACCCACACCCACACACAGAAATACATACTCACAAATATACGCACATACAGTCACACCTATGTCCCCACTCTTACTCCGACTCACACACTCATACCCCCTTACTCAAAAATAGACTCACACCTCTACACACACAAAAATACACACTCACAAACAGGTACATACAATATCACATATGTACCCCCTTTCCGTCACTCAAACATTTATACTCACTCACACTCAAAAAGAGATTCAAACACCTACCCACACACAAATACCCACTCACAAGCATATACACCTACAAACACAAATGCCCACATGCACAGATGACAACACACACTCATGCACACCCATACAAACCCATGAACACCAACACTCACACACCCACCCTCACACCAAACGCATTCACATGCTTTCACACTCACACACACAAACACACACACACCCTTGAATTCATACTCTGACCCATAAGCCAACCCACTAAGACCCGTCACACACACCCACACATAACTCACACACATTGAAATACGTACTGAAACACAGAAGCCAACTCCCACGAATAAAACTCTCACGCAGACTGTCACTGACACACACTCACCGACACATGCTATCAAACGTACACACACAAACACAGACACACTCTCTCACATTCCCTCAAACTCAGATACAAACACCCACACTTACACACTCACACACGCAGAAATATGCACTCACAAGTATACACACATACAATCACACATAGGTACCCACTCTCACTCTCACTCACACAGTCATACGCACTTACTTAAAAATTGACTCACACCTATACACACACAAAAAGGCACACTCACAAGCATATACACGTAAAAACACAAGCACACATGCCAACACACAGTCACACATTACACACGTACAGAAATACACACTCACATATATACGCACATACAATCACACATTATGCACACCTGTCACTCACTCACACCTTCGTACTCACTCGCACTCAAAAGTAGACTCACACACCTACACACACACAGAAATACACACTCACAAATATACACACATACAATCACTCAATTTACCCACTCTAACTCTGACTCACACAGTCATACTCACTCAAAGATAGACTCACACCTATACACACACACAAGAATATACACTCCCAGGCATATACACATGAAAACACAAACACACATGCACCGATGCCCACAGTCACACACACCTTTACACACTTATAAACACAGAAGTCACACACTCACCTCACAAACATATGTACATGCCATATCACATATGTACCCCCTTTCAGTCACTCACACATTTATACTCACTCACACTCAAAAATAATCTCAAACACCTACACACACAAATACGCACTCACAAGCCTATGCACAACATACAAACGTAAACACACACATACACAGATGCCAACACAGCTGCACACACCCATACACACACTCAAAAGCACACACACATTCACCCTCACACACATATGAACCTACACGTACACACAAATGCACGAGTACAAACACAAACACAACACACAGACACATAACGCAAAACACAATATTGTACACATCACACACCAGCCCACACAAAAACCCTTACACAAAAACATTCATATACATACACCCTTGGACACAAGCACTCACACACCAACATACACACTTACACAGTAAGTCACAAACACTCACACTCAAAAATAGGCTCACACACCTACACACACACAGAAATACACACTCAACACTATACGCACATACAATCACACATATGTACCTACTCTCGCTCTCACTCACATATTCATACGTACTCAAAAATGGACTCGCACCTATACACACACAAAATTACACACTCACAAGCATATACACATGAAAACACAAACACACATACACAGATGCCAACACACAGTCACACACACCCTTACACACTTATAACCACACAAGTCACACACTCACCCTCACACACACTTACACACATGAACATACACATGCAGACATTCACACTCTCTCACACACACACTCACCCACAAACTCACCCACAATATTGAATCGATACTCAAACCCGAGGCAACACACTGACACACATCACAAACGCACACCCGTTCCCATCTCACACACACACACGTACACACCCATACACACACACACTGACTCATTCACAAACACTCACAGCCATACACACTCAGATATGTACACGTACACACACCCAAACGTCCACAATCACAAACATAGATGCACACGCTCATTCAGGCACATATTTACAAATTCACACTCAAATGTAATCAGACACGTACAAACACAGAAACACACACAGATATAAACAAACACTAACACACATGCGAACACACACAGGAGACAACACACACACCCCTACCCTCACATTCACACACTCACAGAAAAACACAATCACACTTAAAAAACACACGTGCATACGCAGACATGTGAATACACCCAAGCCAACACAGTAACATACAAATGCACTCATTCACTGACTCTCATACTCACCCACATATCTCCCACTGCATGCACTCACACACATACACACACACGCACACACTCACACCAATGCACACAATAACCAACCTCACACAATCATTCACACTCCCGCACCCAAGCACCAATGCACACTCAATCCCAAACTCACTGACACACTCACTTGCAAACGCCTGCACATTCTCACACACCTCCCCACACCAAAACACAATGTCACACACTAACTCATTCACACTAACTCTCGCACCCATGAACAAAGAAATTCATGTTCAAATACACATGTACACACAGATGCAGTCACACATTCACTCACATACACCCACCAACACCCCAAAACTCACACTCACCCACACATGACTCCCTTGCAATCACATGCACACCTACAGAGAAAAAATTCCAGACGCTCGCACACTCACATTTACACTCCCGCACAGTCACTTACACACACATTCAAAACTCACACGCTCATACACCTACACGTTTACACATTTACTCTGTCTCGCACTCACACACAAACACCCTCCAAAGCATTTGAATCCATACTCAGACACACATGCCAACCCACTAAGACACATCACACAAATACACACACTCACCCCTCACATACACATTCAAACACACACAGACACACAAGCCAACTCACAAAAACAAAATTCTCACATTGACTCTGTCACTCACACTCACACACTCAACACCACATGCAATCACACACACACAGAAACACAAACACACACGGGAATACGCTCTCTCGCATTCACTGAAACACACATTTATACACCCTCTTACACACCCACACACACAGAAATACGGACTCACAAACATGTGCCCATACAATCACACATATGCACCCCGTCATTCACTCACACATTCATACTCACTCACACTCAAAAACAGACTCACACACCCACACACACACACAGAAATACATACTCACAAATATACGCACATACAGTCACACCTATGTCCCCACTCTTACTCCGACTCACACACTCATACCCCCTTACTCAAAAATAGACTCACACCTCTACACACACAAAAATACACACTCACAAACAGGTACATACAATATCACATATGTACCCCCTTTCCGTCACTCAAACATTTATACTCACTCACACTCAAAAAGAGATTCAAACACCTACCCACACACAAATACCCACTCACAAGCATATACACCTACAAACACAAATGCCCACATGCACAGATGACAACACACACTCATGCACACCCATACAAACCCATGAACACCAACACTCACACACCCACCCTCACACCAAACGCATTCACATGCTTTCACACTCACACACACACACCTTTGAATTCATACTCTGACCCATAAGCCAACCCACTAAGACCCATCAGTCACACACACCCACACATAACTCACACACATTGAAATACGTACTGAAACACAGAAGCCAACTCCCACGAATAAAACTCTCACGCAGACTGTCACTGACACACACTCACCGACACATGCTATCAAACGTACACACACAAACACAGACACACTCTCTCACATTCCCTCAAACTCAGATACAAACACCCACACTTACACACTCACACACGCAGAAATATGCACTCACAAGTATACACACATACAATCACACATAGGTACCCACTCTCACTCTCACTCACACAGTCATACGCACTTACTTAAAAATTGACTCACACCTATACACACACAAAAAGGCACACTCACAAGCATATACACGTAAAAACACAAGCACACATGCCAACACACAGTCACACATTACACACGTACAGAAATACACACTCACATATATACGCACATACAATCACACATTATGCACACCTGTCACTCACTCACACCTTCGTACTCACTCACACTCAAAAGTAGACTCACACACCTACACACACACAGAAATACACACTCACAAATATACACACATACAATCACACAATTTACCCACTCTAACTCTGACTCACACAGTCATACTCACTCACTCAAAGATAGACTCACACCTATACACACACAAGAATATACACTCCCAGGCATATACACATGAAAACACAAACACACATGCACCGATGCCAACAGTCACACACACTTTACACACTTATAAACACAGAAGTCACACACTCACCTCACAAACATATGTACATGCCATATCACATATGTACCCCCTTTCAGTCACTCACACATTTATACTCACTCACACTCAAAAATAATCTCAAACACCTACACACACAAATACGCACTCACAAGCCTATGCACATACAAACATAATCACACACATACACAGATGCCAACACACCTGCACACACCCATACACACACTCAAAAGCACACACACATTCACCCTCACACACATATGAACCTACACGTACACACAAATGCACGAGTACAAACACAAACACAACACACAGACACATAACGCAAGACACAGTATTGTACACATCACACACCAGCACACACAAAAACCCTTACACAAAAACATTCATATACATACACCCTTGGACACAAGCACTCACACACCAACATACACACTTACACAGTAAGTCACAAACACTCACACTCAAAAATAGGCTCACACACCTACACACACACAGAAATACACACTCAACACTATACGCACATACAATCACACATATGTACCTACTCTCGCTCTCACTCACATATTCATACGTACTCAAAAATGGACTCGCACCTATACACACACAAAATTACACACTCACAAGCATATACACATGAAAACACAAACACACATACACAGATGCCAACACACAGTCACACACACCCTTACACACTTATAACCACACAAGTCACACACTCACCCTCACACACACTTACACACATGAACATACACATGCAGACATTCACACTCTCTCACACACACACTCACCCACAAACTCACCCACAATATTGAATCGATACTCAAACCCGAGGCAACACACTGACACACATCACAAACGCACACCCGTTCCCATCTCACACACACACACGTACACACCCATACACACACACACTGACTCATTCACAAACACTCACAGCCATACACACTCAGATATGTACACGTACACACACCCAAACGTCCACAATCACAAACATAGATGCACACGCTCATTCAGGCACATATTTACAAATTCACACTCAAATGTAATCAGACACGTACAAACACAGAAACACACACAGATATAAACAAACACTAACACACATGCGAACACACACAGGAGACAACACACACACCCCTACCCTCACATTCACACACTCACAGAAAAACACAATCACACTTAAAAAACACACGTGCATACGCAGACATGTGAATACACCCAAGCCAACACAGTAACATACAAATGCACTCATTCACTGACTCTCATACTCACCCACATATCTCCCACTGCATGCACTCACACACATACACACACACGCACACACTCACACCAATGCACACAATAACCAACCTCACACAATCATTCACACTCCCGCACCCAAGCACCAATGCACACTCAATCCCAAACTCACTGACACACTCACTTGCAAACGCCTGCACATTCTCACACACCTCCCCACACCAAAACACAATGTCACACACTAACTCATTCACACTAACTCTCGCACCCATGAACAAAGAAATTCATGTTCAAATACACATGTACACACAGATGCAGTCACACATTCACTCACATACACCCACCAACACCCCAAAACTCACACTCACCCACACATGACTCCCTTGCAATCACATGCACACCTACAGAGAAAAAATTCCAGACGCTCGCACACTCACATTTACACTCCCGCACAGTCACTTACACACACATTCAAAACTCACACGCTCATACACCTACACGTTTACACATTTACTCTGTCTCGCACTCACACACAAACACCCTCCAAAGCATTTGAATCCATACTCAGACACACATGCCAACCCACTAAGACACATCACACAAATACACACACTCACCCCTCACATACACATTCAAACACACACAGACACACAAGCCAACTCACAAAAACAAAATTCTCACATTGACTCTGTCACTCACACTCACACACTCAACACCACATGCAATCACACACACACAGAAACACAAACACACACGGGAATACGCTCTCTCGCATTCACTGAAACACACATTTATACACCCTCTTACACACCCACACACACAGAAATACGGACTCACAAACATGTGCCCATACAATCACACATATGCACCCCGTCATTCACTCACACATTCATACTCACTCACACTCAAAAACAGACTCACACACCCACACACACACACAGAAATACATACTCACAAATATACGCACATACAGTCACACCTATGTCCCCACTCTTACTCCGACTCACACACTCATACCCCCTTACTCAAAAATAGACTCACACCTCTACACACACAAAAATACACACTCACAAACAGGTACATACAATATCACATATGTACCCCCTTTCCGTCACTCAAACATTTATACTCACTCACACTCAAAAAGAGATTCAAACACCTACCCACACACAAATACCCACTCACAAGCATATACACCTACAAACACAAATGCCCACATGCACAGATGACAACACACACTCATGCACACCCATACAAACCCATGAACACCAACACTCACACACCCACCCTCACACCAAACGCATTCACATGCTTTCACACTCACACACACACACCTTTGAATTCATACTCTGACCCATAAGCCAACCCACTAAGACCCATCAGTCACACACACCCACACATAACTCACACACATTGAAATACGTACTGAAACACAGAAGCCAACTCCCACGAATAAAACTCTCACGCAGACTGTCACTGACACACACTCACCGACACATGCTATCAAACGTACACACACAAACACAGACACACTCTCTCACATTCCCTCAAACTCAGATACAAACACCCACACTTACACACTCACACACGCAGAAATATGCACTCACAAGTATACACACATACAATCACACATAGGTACCCACTCTCACTCTCACTCACACAGTCATACGCACTTACTTAAAAATTGACTCACACCTATACACACACAAAAAGGCACACTCACAAGCATATACACGTAAAAACACAAGCACACATGCCAACACACAGTCACACATTACACACGTACAGAAATACACACTCACATATATACGCACATACAATCACACATTATGCACACCTGTCACTCACTCACACCTTCGTACTCACTCACACTCAAAAGTAGACTCACACACCTACACACACACAGAAATACACACTCACAAATATACACACATACAATCACACAATTTACCCACTCTAACTCTGACTCACACAGTCATACTCACTCACTCAAAGATAGACTCACACCTATACACACACAAGAATATACACTCCCAGGCATATACACATGAAAACACAAACACACATGCACCGATGCCAACAGTCACACACACTTTACACACTTATAAACACAGAAGTCACACACTCACCTCACAAACATATGTACATGCCATATCACATATGTACCCCCTTTCAGTCACTCACACATTTATACTCACTCACACTCAAAAATAATCTCAAACACCTACACACACAAATACGCACTCACAAGCCTATGCACATACAAACATAATCACACACATACACAGATGCCAACACACCTGCACACACCCATACACACACTCAAAAGCACACACACATTCACCCTCACACACATATGAACCTACACGTACACACAAATGCACGAGTACAAACACAAACACAACACACAGACACATAACGCAAGACACAGTATTGTACACATCACACACCAGCACACACAAAAACCCTTACACAAAAACATTCATATACATACACCCTTGGACACAAGCACTCACACACCAACATACACACTTACACAGTAAGTCACAAACACACACTCAAAAATAGGCTCACACACCTACACACACACAGAAATACACACTCAACACTATACGCACATACAATCACACATATGTACCTACTCTCGCTCTCACTCACATATTCATACGTACTCAAAAATGGACTCGCACCTATACACACACAAAATTACACACTCACAAGCATATACACATGAAAACACAAACACACATACACAGATGCCAACACACAGTCACACACACCCTTACACACTTATAACCACACAAGTCACACACTCACCCTCACACACACTTACACACATATGAACATACACATGCAGACATTCACACTCTCTCACACACACACTCAAGCACAAACTCACCCACAATATTGAATCGATACTCAAACCCGAGGCAACACACTGACACACATCACAAACGCACACCCGTTCCCATCTCACACACACACACGTACACACCCATACACACACACACTGACTCATTCACAAACACTCACTGCCATACACACTCAGATATGTACACGTACACACACCCAAACGTCCACAATCACAAACATAGATGCACACGCTCATTCATGCACATATTTACAAATTCACACTCAAATGTAATCAGACACGTACAAACACAGAAACACACACAGATATAAACAAACACTAACACACATGTGAACACACACAGGAGACAACACACACACCCCTACCCTCACATTCACACACTCACAGAAAAACACAATCACACTTAAAAAACACACGTGCATACGCAGACGTGAATACACCCAAGCCAACACAGTAACATACAAATGCACTCATTCACTGACTCTCATACTCACCCACATATCTCCCACTGCATGCACTCAAACACATACACACACACACGCACACACTCACACCAACGCACACAAGAACCAACCTCACACAATCATTCACACTCCCGCACCCAAGCACCAACGCCCACTCAATCCCAAACTCACTGACACACTCACTTGCAAACGCCTGCACATTCTCACACACCTCCCCACACCAAAACACAATGTCACACACTAACTCATTCACACTAACTCTCGCACCCATGAACAAAGAAATTCATGTTCAAATACACATGTACACACAGATGCAGTCACACATTCACTCACATACACCCACCAACACCCCAAAACTCACACTCACACTCACCCACACATGACTCCCTTGCAATCACATGCACACCTACAGAGAAAAAAATTCCAGACGCTCGCACACTCACATTTACACTCCCGCACAGTCACTTACACACACATTCAAAACTCACACGCTCATACACCTACACGTTTACACATTTACTCTGTCTCGCACTCACACACAAACACCCTCCAAAGCATTTGAATCCATACTCAGACACACATGCCAACCCACTAAGACACATCACACAAATACACACACTCACCCCTCACATACACATTCAAACACACACAGACACACAAGCCAACTCACAAAAACAAAATTCTCACATTGACTCTGTCACTCACACTCACACACTCAACACCACATGCAATCACACACACACAGAAACACAAACACACACGGGAATACGCTCTCTCGCATTCACTGAAACACACATTTATACACCCTCTTACACACCCACACACACAGAAATACAGACTCACAAACATGTGCCCATACAATCACACATATGCACCCCGTCATTCACTCACACATTCATACTCACTCACACTCAAAAACAGACTCACACACCCACACACACACACACAGAAATACATACTCACAAATATACGCACATACAGTCACACCTATGTCCCCACTCTTACTCCGACTCACACACTCATACCCCCTTACTCAAAAATAGACTCACACGTCTACACACACAAAAATACACACTCACAAACAGGTACATACAATATCACATATGTACCCCCTTTCCGTCACTCAAACATTTATACTCACTCACACTCAAAAAGAGATTCAAACACCTACACACACACAAATACCCACTCACAAGCATATACACCTACAAACACAAATGCCCACATGCACAGATGACAACACACACTCATGCACACCCATACAAACCCATGAACACCAACACTCACACACCCACCCTCACACCAAACGCATTCACATGCTTTCACACTCACACACACAAACACACACACACCCTTGAATTCATACTCTTACCCATAAGCCAACCCACTAAGACCCATCAGTCACACACACCCACACATAACTCACACACATTGAAATACGTACTGAAACACAGAAGCCAACTCCCACGAATAAAACTCTCACGCAGACTGTCACTGACACACACTCACCGACACATGCTATCAAACGTACACACACAAACACACACACTCTCTCACATTCCCTCAAACTCAGATACAAACACCCACACTTACACACTCACACACGCGGAAATATGCACTCACAAGTATACACACATACAATCACACATAGGTACCCACTCTCACTCTCACTCACACAGTCATACGCACTTACTTAAAAATAGACTCACACCTATACACACACAAAAAGGCACACTCACAAGCATATACACGTAAAAACACAAGCACACATGCCAACACACAGTCACACATTACACACGTACAGAAATACACACTCACATATATACGCACATACAATCACACATTATGCACACCTGTCACTCACTCACACCTTCGTACTCACTCACACTCAAAAGTAGACTCACACACCTACACACACACAGAAATACACACTCACAAATATACACACATACAATCACACAATTTACCCACTCTAACTCTGACTCACACAGTCATACTCACTCACTCAAAGATAGACTCACACCTATACACACACAAGAATATACACTCCCAGGCATATACACATGAAAACACAAACACACATGCACCGATGCCAACAGTCACACACACTTTACACACTTATAAACACAGAAGTCACACACTCACCTCACAAACATATGTACATGCCTTATCACATATGTACCCCCTTTCAGTCACTCACACATTTATACTCACTCACACTCAAAAATAATCTCAAACACCTACACACACAAATACGCACTCACAAGCCTATGCACATACAAACATAATCACACACATACACAGATTCCAACACACCTGCACACACCCATACACACACTCAAAAGCACACACACATTCACCCTCACACACATATGAACCTACACGTACACACAAATGCACGAGTACAAACACAAACACAACACACAGACACATAACGCAAAACACAGTATTGTACACATCACACACCAGCACACACAAAAACCCTTACACAAAAACATTCATATACATACACCCTTGGACACAAGCACTCACACACCAACATACACACTTACACAGTAAGTCACAAACACTCACACTCAAAAATAGGCTCACACACCTACACACACACAGAAATACACACTCAACACTATACGCACATACAATCACACATATGTACCTACTCTCGCTCTCACTCACATATTCATACGTACTCAAAAATGGACTCGCACCTATACACACACAAAATTACACACTCACAAGCATATACACATGAAAACACAAACACACATACACAGATGCCAACACACAGTCACACACACCCTTACACACTTATAACCACACAAGTCACACACTCACCCTCACACACACTTACACACATATGAACATACACATGCAGACATTCACACTCTCTCACACACACACTCAAGCACAAACTCACCCACAATATTGAATCGATACTCAAACCCGAGGCAACACACTGACACACATCACAAACGCACACCCGTTCCCATCTCACACACACACACGTACACACCCATACACACACACACTGACTCATTCACAAACACTCACTGCCATACACACTCAGATATGTACACGTACACACACCCAAACGTCCACAATCACAAACATAGATGCACACGCTCATTCATGCACATATTTACAAATTCACACTCAAATGTAATCAGACACGTACAAACACAGAAACACACACAGATATAAACAAACACTAACACACATGTGAACACACACAGGAGACAACACACACACCCCTACCCTCACATTCACACACTCACAGAAAAACACAATCACACTTAAAAAACACACGTGCATACGCAGACATGTGAATACACCCAAGCCAACACAGTAACATACAAATGCACTCATTCACTGACTCTCATACTCACCCACATATCTCCCACTGCATGCACTCACACACATACACACACACACGCACACACTCACACCAACGCACACAAGAACCAACCTCACACAATCATTCACACTCCTGCACCCAAGCACCAACGCCCACTCAATCCCAAACTCACTGACACACTCACTTGCAAACGCCTGCACATTCTCACACACCTCCCCACACCAAAACACAATGTCACACACTAACTCATTCACACTAACTCTCGCACCCATGAACAAAGAAATTCATGTTCAAATACACATGTACACACAGATGCAGTCACACATTCACTCACATACACCCACCAACACCCCAAAACTCACACTCACACTCACCCACACATGACTCCCTTGCAATCACATGCACACCTACAGAGAAAAAAATTACAGACGCTCGCACACTCACATTTACACTCCCGCACAGTCACTTACACACACATTCAAAACTCACACGCTCATACACCTACACGTTTACACATTTACTCTGTCTCGCACTCACACACAAACACCCTCCAAAGCATTTGAATCCATACTCAGACACACATGCCAACCCACTAAGACACATCACACAAATACACACACTCACCCCTCACATACACATTCAAACACACACAGACACACAAGCCAACTCACAAAAACAAAATTCTCACATTGACTCTGTCACTCACACTCACACACTCAACACCACATGCAATCACACACACACAGAAACACAAACACACACGGGAATACGCTCTCTCGCATTCACTGAAACACACATTTATACACCCTCTTACACACCCACACACACAGAAATACAGATTCACAAACATGTGCCCATACAATCACACATATGCACCCCGTCATTCACTCACACATTCATACTCACTCACACTCAAAAACAGACTCACACACCCACACCCACACACAGAAATACATACTCACAAATATACGCACATACAGTCACACCTATGTCCCCACTCTTACTCCGACTCACACACTCATACCCCCTTACTCAAAAATAGACTCACACCTCTACACACACAAAAATACACACTCACAAACAGGTACATACAATATCACATATGTACCCCCTTTCCGTCACTCAAACATTTATACTCACTCACACTCAAAAAGAGATTCAAACACCTACCCACACACAAATACCCACTCACAAGCATATACACCTACAAACACAAATGCCCACATGCACAGATGACAACACACACTCATGCACACCCATACAAACCCATGAACACCAACACTCACACACCCACCCTCACACCAAACGCATTCACATGCTTTCACACTCACACACACAAACACACACACACCCTTGAATTCATACTCTGACCCATAAGCCAACCCACTAAGACCCATCAGTCACACACACCCACACATAACTCACACACATTGAAATACGTACTGAAACACAGAAGCCAACTCCCACGAATAAAACTCTCACGCAGACTGTCACTGACACACACTCACCGACACATGCTATCAAACGTACACACACAAACACAGACACACTCTCTCACATTCCCTCAAACTCAGATACAAACACCCACACTTACACACTCACACACGCAGAAATATGCACTCACAAGTATACACACATACAATCACACATAGGTACCCACTCTCACTCTCACTCACACAGTCATACGCACTTACTTAAAAATTGACTCACACCTATACACACACAAAAAGGCACACTCACAAGCATATACACGTCAAAACACAAGCACACATGCCAACACACAGTCACACATTACACACGTACAGAAATACACACTCACATATATACGCACATACAATCACACATTATGCACACCTGTCACTCACTCACACCTTCGTACTCACTCGCACTCAAAAGTAGACTCACACACCTACACACACACAGAAATACACACTCACAAATATACACACATACAATCACACAATTTACCCACTCTAACTCTGACTCACACAGTCATACTCACTCACTCAAAGATAGACTCACACCTATACACACACAAGAATATACACTCCCAGGCATATACACATGAAAACACAAACACACATGCACCGATGCCAACAGTCACACACACTTTACACACTTATAAACACAGAAGTCACACACTCACCTCACAAACATATGTACATGCCATATCACATATGTACCCCCTTTCAGTCACTCACACATTTATACTCACTCACACTCAAAAATAATCTCAAACACCTACACACACAAATACGCACTCACAAGCCTATGCACATACAAACATAATCACACACATACACAGATTCCAACACACCTGCACACACCCATACACACACTCAAAAGCACACACACATTCACCCTCACACACATATGAACCTACACGTACACACAAATGCACGAGTACAAACACAAACACAACACACAGACACATAACGCAAAACACAGTATTGTACACATCACACACCAGCACACACAAAAACCCTTACACAAAAACAGTCATATACATACACCCTTGGACACAAGCACTCACACACCAACATACACACTTACACAGTAAGTCACAAACACACACTCAAAAATAGGCTCACACACCTACACACACACAGAAATACACACTCAACACTATACGCACATACAATCACACATATGTACCTACTCTCGCTCTCACTCACATATTCATACGTACTCAAAAATGGACTCGCACCTATACACACACAAAATTACACACTCACAAGCATATACACATGAAAACACAAACACACATACACAGATGCCAACACACAGTCACACACACCCTTACACACTTATAACCACACAAGTCACACACTCACCCTCACACACACTTACACACATATGAACATACACATGCAGACATTCACACTCTCTCACACACACACTCACCCACAAACTCACCCACAATATTGAATCGATACTCAAACCCGAGGCAACACACTGACACACATCACAAACGCACACCCGTTCCCATCTCACACACACACAGGTACACACCCATACACACACACACTGACTCATTCACAAACACTCACTGCCATACACACTCAGATATGTACACGTACACACACCCAAACGTCCACAATCACAAACATAGATGCACACGCTCATTCAGGCACATATTTACAAATTCACACTCAAATGTAATCAGACACGTACAAACACAGAAACACACACAGATATAAACAAACACTAACACACATGCGAACACACACAGGAGACAACACACACACCCCTACCCTCACATTCACACACTCACAGAAAAACACAATCACACTTAAAAAACACACGTGCATACGCAGACATGTGAATACACCCAAGCCAACACAGTAACATACAAATGCACTCATTCACTGACTCTCATACTCACCCACATATCTCCCACTGCATGCACTCACACACATACACACACACGCACACACTCACACCAATGCACACAATAACCAACCTCACACAATCATTCACACTCCCGCACCCAAGTACCAATGCACACTCAATCCCAAACTCACTGACACACTCACTTGCAAACGCCTGCACATTCTCACACACCTCCCCACACCAAAACACAATGTCACACACTAACTCATTCACACTAACTCTCGCACCCATGAACAAAGAAATTCATGTTCAAATACACATGTACACACAGATGCAGTCACACATTCACTCACATACACCCACCAACACCCCAAAACTCACACTCACCCACACAAGACTCCCTTGCAATCACATGCACACCTACAGAGAAAAAATTCCAGACGCTCGCACACTCACATTTACACTCCCGCACAGTCACTTACACACACATTCAAAACTCACACGCTCATACACCTACACGTTTACACATTTACTCTGTCTCGCACTCACACACAAACACCCTCCAAAGCATTTGAATCCATACTCAGACACACATGCCAACCCACTAAGACACATCACACAAATACACACACTCACCGCTCACATACACTTTCAAACACACACAAACACACAAGCCAACTCACAAAAACAAAATTCTCACATTGACTCTGTCACTCACACTCACACACTCAACACCACATGCAATCACACACACACAGAAACACAAACACACACGGGAATACGCTCTCTCGCATTCACTGAAACACACATTTATGCACCCTCTTACACACCCACACACACAGAAATACGGACTCACAAACATAGGCCCGTACAATCACACCTATGTACCCCGTCATTCACTCACACATTCATACTCACTCACACTCAAAAACAGACTCACACACCCACACCCACACACAGAAATACATACTCACAAATATACGCACATACAGTCACACCTATGTCCCCACTCTTACTCCGACTCACACACTCATACCCCCTTACTCAAAAATAGACTCACACCTCTACACACACAAAAATACACACTCACAAACAGGTACATACAATATCACATATGTACCCCCTTTCCGTCACTCAAACATTTATACTCACTCACACTCAAAAAGAGATTCAAACACCTACCCACACACAAATACCCACTCACAAGCATATACACCTACAAACACAAATGCCCACATGCACAGATGACAACACACACTCATGCACACCCATACAAACCCATGAACACCAACACTCACACACCCACCCTCACACCAAACGCATTCACATGCTTTCACACTCACACACACAAACACACACACACCCTTGAATTCATACTCTGACCCATAAGCCAACCCACTAAGACCCATCAGTCACACACACCCACACATAACTCACACACATTGAAATACGTACTGAAACACAGAAGCCAACTCCCACGAATAAAACTCTCACGCAGACTGTCACTGACACACACTCACCGACACATGCTATCAAACGTACACACACAAACACAGACACACTCTCTCACATTCCCTCAAACTCAGATACAAACACCCACACTTACACACTCACACACGCAGAAATATGCACTCACAAGTATACACACATACAATCACACATAGGTACCCACTCTCACTCTCACTCACACAGTCATACGCACTTACTTAAAAATTGACTCACACCTATACACACACAAAAAGGCACACTCACAAGCATATACACGTAAAAACACAAGCACACATGCCAACACACAGTCACACATTACACACGTACAGAAATACACACTCACATATATACGCACATACAATCACACATTATGCACACCTGTCACTCACTCACACCTTCGTACTCACTCGCACTCAAAAGTAGACTCACACACCTACACACACACAGAAATACACACTCACAAATATACACACATACAATCACACAATTTACCCACTCTAACTCTGACTCACACAGTCATACTCACTCACTCAAAGATAGACTCACACCTATACACACACAAGAATATACACTCCCAGGCATATACACATGAAAACACAAACACACATGCACCGATGCCAACAGTCACACACACTTTACACACTTATAAACACAGAAGTCACACACTCACCTCACAAACATATGTACATGCCATATCACATATGTACCCCCTTTCAGTCACTCACACATTTATACTCACTCACACTCAAAAATAATCTCAAACACCTACACACACAAATACGCACTCACAAGCCTATGCACATACAAACATAATCACACACATACACAGATGCCAACACACCTGCACACACCCATACACACACTCAAAAGCACACACACATTCACCCTCACACACATATGAACCTACACGTACACACAAATGCACGAGTACAAACACAAACACAACACACAGACACATAACGCAAAACACAGTATTGTACACATCACACACCAGCACACACAAAAACCCTTACACAAAAACATTCATATACATACACCCTTGGACACAAGCACTCACACACCAACATACACACTTACACAGTAAGTCACAAACACACACTCAAAAATAGGCTCACACACCTACACACACACAGAAATACACACTCAACACTATACGCACATACAATCACACATATGTACCTACTCTCGCTCTCACTCACATATTCATACGTACTCAAAAATGGACTCGCACCTATACACACACAAAATTACACACTCACAAGCATATACACATGAAAACACAAACACACATACACAGATGCCAACACACAGTCACACACACCCTTACACACTTATAACCACACAAGTCACACACTCACCCTCACACACACTTACACACATATGAACATACACATGCAGACATTCACACTCTCTCACACACACACTCACCCACAAACTCACCCACAATATTGAATCGATACTCAAACCCGAGGCAACACACTGACACACATCACAAACGCACACCCGTTCCCATCTCACACACACACATGTACACACCCATACACACACACACTGACTCATTCACAAACACTCACAGCCATACACACTCAGATATGTACACGTACACACACCCAAACGTCCACAATCACAAACATAGATGCACACGCTCATTCATGCACATATTTACAAATTCACACTCAAATGTAATCAGACACGTACAAACACAGAAACACACACAGATATAAACAAACACTAACACACATGTGAACACACACAGGAGACAACACACACACCCCTACCCTCACATTCACACACTCACAGAAAAACACAATCACACTTAAAAAACACACGTGCATACGCAGACATGTGAATACACCCAAGCCAACACAGTAACATACAAATGCACTCATTCACTGACTCTCATACTCACCCACATATCTCCCACTGCATGCACTCACACACATACACACACACACGCACACACTCACACCAACGCACACAAGAACCAACCTCACACAATCATTCACACTCCCGCACCCAAGCACCAACGCCCACTCAATCCCAAACTCACTGACACACTCACTTGCAAACGCCTGCACATTCTCACACACCTCCCCACACCAAAACACAATGTCACACACTAACTCATTCACACTAACTCTCGCACCCATGAACAAAGAAATTCATGTTCAAATACACATGTACACACAGATGCAGTCACACATTCACTCACATACACCCACCAACACCCCAAAACTCACACTCACACTCACCCACACATGACTCCCTTGCAATCACATGCACACCTACAGAGAAAAAAATTACAGACGCTCGCACACTCACATTTACACTCCCGCACAGTCACTTACACACACATTCAAAACTCACACGCTCATACACCTACACGTTTACACATTTACTCTGTCTCGCACTCACACACAAACACCCTCCAAAGCATTTGAATCCATACTCAGACACACATGCCAACCCACTAAGACACATCACACAAATACACACACTCACCCCTCACATACACATTCAAACACACACAGACACACAAGCCAACTCACAAAAACAAAATTCTCACATTGACTCTGTCACTCACACTCACACACTCAACACCACATGCAATCACACACACACAGAAACACAAACACACACGGGAATACGCTCTCTCGCATTCACTGAAACACACATTTATACACCCTCTTACACACCCACACACACAGAAATACAGACTCACAAACATGTGCCCATACAATCACACATATGCACCCCGTCATTCACTCACACATTCATACTCACTCACACTCAAAAACAGACTCACACACCCACACCCACACACAGAAATACATACTCACAAATATACGCACATACAGTCACACCTATGTCCCCACTCTTACTCCGACTCACACACTCATACCCCCTTACTCAAAAATAGACTCACACCTCTACACACACAAAAATACACACTCACAAACAGGTACATACAATATCACATATGTACCCCCTTTCCGTCACTCAAACATTTATACTCACTCACACTCAAAAAGAGATTCAAACACCTACCCACACACAAATACCCACTCACAAGCATATACACCTACAAACACAAATGCCCACATGCACAGATGACAACACACACTCATGCACACCCATACAAACCCATGAACACCAACACTCACACACCCACCCTCACACCAAACGCATTCACATGCTTTCACACTCACACACACAAACACACACACACCCTTGAATTCATACTCTGACCCATAAGCCAACCCACTAAGACCCATCAGTCACACACACCCACACATAACTCACACACATTGAAATACGTACTGAAACACAGAAGCCAACTCCCACGAATAAAACTCTCACGCAGACTGTCACTGACACACACTCACCGACACATGCTATCAAACGTACACACACAAACACAGACACACTCTCTCACATTCCCTCAAACTCAGATACAAACACCCACACTTACACACTCACACACGCAGAAATATGCACTCACAAGTATACACACATACAATCACACATAGGTACCCACTCTCACTCTCACTCACACAGTCATACGCACTTACTTAAAAATTGACTCACACCTATACACACACAAAAAGGCACACTCACAAGCATATACACGTCAAAACACAAGCACACATGCCAACACACAGTCACACATTACACACGTACAGAAATACACACTCACATATATACGCACATACAATCACACATTATGCACACCTGTCACTCACTCACACCTTCGTACTCACTCGCACTCAAAAGTAGACTCACACACCTACACACACACAGAAATACACACTCACAAATATACACACATACAATCACACAATTTACCCACTCTAACTCTGACTCACACAGTCATACTCACTCACTCAAAGATAGACTCACACCTATACACACACAAGAATATACACTCCCAGGCATATACACATGAAAACACAAACACACATGCACCGATGCCAACAGTCACACACACTTTACACACTTATAAACACAGAAGTCACACACTCACCTCACAAACATATGTACATGCCATATCACATATGTACCCCCTTTCAGTCACTCACACATTTATACTCACTCACACTCAAAAATAATCTCAAACACCTACACACACAAATACGCACTCACAAGCCTATGCACATACAAACATAATCACACACATACACAGATGCCAACACACCTGCACACACCCATACACACACTCAAAAGCACACACACATTCACCCTCACACACATATGAACCTACACGTACACACAAATGCACGAGTACAAACACAAACACAACACACAGACACATAACGCAAAACACAGTATTGTACACATCACACACCAGCACACACAAAAACCCTTACACAAAAACAGTCATATACATACACCCTTGGACACAAGCACTCACACACCAACATACACACTTACACAGTAAGTCACAAACACACACTCAAAAATAGGCTCACACACCTACACACACACAGAAATACACACTCAACACTATACGCACATACAATCACACATATGTACCTACTCTCGCTCTCACTCACATATTCATACGTACTCAAAAATGGACTCGCACCTATACACACACAAAATTACACACTCACAAGCATATACACATGAAAACACAAACACACATACACAGATGCCAACACACAGTCACACACACCCTTACACACTTATAACCACACAAGTCACACACTCACCCTCACACACACTTACACACATGAACATACACATGCAGACATTCACACTCTCTCACACACACACTCACCCACAAACTCACCCACAATATTGAATCGATACTCAAACCCGAGGCAACACACTGACACACATCACAAACGCACACCCGTTCCCATCTCACACACACACACGTACACACCCATACACACACACACTGACTCATTCACAAACACTCACAGCCATACACACTCAGATATGTACACGTACACACACCCAAACGTCCACAATCACAAACATAGATGCACACGCTCATTCAGGCACATATTTACAAATTCACACTCAAATGTAATCAGACACGTACAAACACAGAAACACACACAGATATAAACAAACACTAACACACATGCGAACACACACAGGAGACAACACACACACCCCTACCCTCACATTCACACACTCACAGAAAAACACAATCACACTTAAAAAACACACGTGCATACGCAGACATGTGAATACACCCAAGCCAACACAGTAACATACAAATGCACTCATTCACTGACTCTCATACTCACCCACATATCTCCCACTGCATGCACTCACACACATACACACACACACGCACACACTCACACCAACGCACACAAGAACCAACCTCACACAATCATTCACACTCCCGCACCCAAGCACCAACGCCCACTCAATCCCAAACTCACTGACACACTCACTTGCAAACGCCTGCACATTCTCACACACCTCCCCACACCAAAACACAATGTCACACACTAACTCATTCACACTAACTCTCGCACCCATGAACAAAGAAATTCATGTTCAAATACACATGTACACACAGATGCAGTCACACATTCACTCACATACACCCACCAACACCCCAAAACTCACACTCACCCACACAAGACTCCCTTGCAATCACATGCACACCTACAGAGAAAAAATTCCAGACGCTCGCACACTCACATTTACACTCCCGCACAGTCACTTACACACACATTCAAAACTCACACGCTCATACACCTACACGTTTACACATTTACTCTGTCTCGCACTCACACACAAACACCCTCCAAAGCATTTGAATCCATACTCAGACACACATGCCAACCCACTAAGACACATCACACAAATACACACACTCACCGCTCACATACACTTTCAAACACACACAAACACACAAGCCAACTCACAAAAACAAAATTCTCACATTGACTCTGTCACTCACACTCACACACTCAACACCACATGCAATCACACACACACAGAAACACAAACACACACGGGAATACGCTCTCTCGCATTCACTGAAACACACATTTATGCACCCTCTTACACACCCACACACACAGAAATACGGACTCACAAACATAGGCCCGTACAATCACACCTATGTACCCCGTCATTCACTCACACATTCATACTCACTCACACTCAAAAACAGACTCACACACCCACACCCACACACAGAAATACATACTCACAAATATACGCACATACAGTCACACCTATGTCCCCACTCTTACTCCGACTCACACACTCATACCCCCTTACTCAAAAATAGACTCACACCTCTACACACACAAAAATACACACTCACAAACAGGTACATACAATATCACATATGTACCCCCTTTCCGTCACTCAAACATTTATACTCACTCACACTCAAAAAGAGATTCAAACACCTACCCACACACAAATACCCACTCACAAGCATATACACCTACAAACACAAATGCCCACATGCACAGATGACAACACACACTCATGCACACCCATACAAACCCATGAACACCAACACTCACACACCCACCCTCACACCAAACGCATTCACATGCTTTCACACTCACACACACAAACACACACACACCCTTGAATTCATACTCTGACCCATAAGCCAACCCACTAAGACCCATCAGTCACACACACCCACACATAACTCACACACATTGAAATACGTACTGAAACACAGAAGCCAACTCCCACGAATAAAACTCTCACGCAGACTGTCACTGACACACACTCACCGACACATGCTATCAAACGTACACACACAAACACAGACACACTCTCTCACATTCCCTCAAACTCAGATACAAACACCCACACTTACACACTCACACACGCAGAAATATGCACTCACAAGTATACACACATACAATCACACATAGGTACCCACTCTCACTCTCACTCACACAGTCATACGCACTTACTTAAAAATTGACTCACACCTATACACACACAAAAAGGCACACTCACAAGCATATACACGTAAAAACACAAGCACACATGCCAACACACAGTCACACATTACACACGTACAGAAATACACACTCACATATATACGCACATACAATCACACATTATGCACACCTGTCACTCACTCACACCTTCGTACTCACTCGCACTCAAAAGTAGACTCACACACCTACACACACACAGAAATACACACTCACAAATATACACACATACAATCACTCAATTTACCCACTCTAACTCTGACTCACACAGTCATACTCACTCAAAGATAGACTCACACCTATACACACACACAAGAATATACACTCCCAGGCATATACACATGAAAACACAAACACACATGCACCGATGCCCACAGTCACACACACCTTTACACACTTATAAACACAGAAGTCACACACTCACCTCACAAACATATGTACATGCCATATCACATATGTACCCCCTTTCAGTCACTCACACATTTATACTCACTCACACTCAAAAATAATCTCAAACACCTACACACACAAATACGCACTCACAAGCCTATGCACATACAAACATAATCACACACATACACAGATGCCAACACACCTGCACACACCCATACACACACTCAAAAGCACACACACATTCACCCTCACACACATATGAACCTACACGTACACACAAATGCACGAGTACAAACACAAACACAACACACAGACACATAACGCAAAACACAGTATTGTACACATCACACACCAGCACACACAAAAACCCTTACACAAAAACAGTCATATACATACACCCTTGGACACAAGCACTCACACACCAACATACACACTTACACAGTAAGTCACAAACACACACTCAAAAATAGGCTCACACACCTACACACACACAGAAATACACACTCAACACTATACGCACATACAATCACACATATGTACCTACTCTCGCTCTCACTCACATATTCATACGTACTCAAAAATGGACTCGCACCTATACACACACAAAATTACACACTCACAAGCATATACACATGAAAACACAAACACACATACACAGATGCCAACACACAGTCACACACACCCTTACACACTTATAACCACACAAGTCACACACTCACCCTCACACACACTTACACACATGAACATACACATGCAGACATTCACACTCTCTCACACACACACTCACCCACAAACTCACCCACAATATTGAATCGATACTCAAACCCGAGGCAACACACTGACACACATCACAAACGCACACCCGTTCCCATCTCACACACACACACGTACACACCCATACACACACACACTGACTCATTCACAAACACTCACAGCCATACACACTCAGATATGTACACGTACACACACCCAAACGTCCACAATCACAAACATAGATGCACACGCTCATTCAGGCACATATTTACAAATTCACACTCAAATGTAATCAGACACGTACAAACACAGAAACACACACAGATATAAACAAACACTAACACACATGCGAACACACACAGGAGACAACACACACACCCCTACCCTCACATTCACACACTCACAGAAAAACACAATCACACTTAAAAAACACACGTGCATACGCAGACATGTGAATACACCCAAGCCAACACAGTAACATACAAATGCACTCATTCACTGACTCTCATACTCACCCACATATCTCCCACTGCATGCACTCACACACATACACACACACGCACACACTCACACCAATGCACACAATAACCAACCTCACACAATCATTCACACTCCCGCACCCAAGCACCAACGCCCACTCAATCCCAAACTCACTGACACACTCACTTGCAAACGCCTGCACATTCTCACACACCTCCCCACACCAAAACACAATGTCACACACTAACTCATTCACACTAACTCTCGCACCCATGAACAAAGAAATTCATGTTCAAATACACATGTACACACAGATGCAGTCACACATTCACTCACATACACCCACCAACACCCCAAAACTCACACTCACCCACACAAGACTCCCTTGCAATCACATGCACACCTACAGAGAAAAAATTCCAGACGCTCGCACACTCACATTTACACTCCCGCACAGTCACTTACACACACATTCAAAACTCACACGCTCATACACCTACACGTTTACACATTTACTCTGTCTCGCACTCACACACAAACACCCTCCAAAGCATTTGAATCCATACTCAGACACACATGCCAACCCACTAAGACACATCACACAAATACACACACTCACCGCTCACATACACTTTCAAACACACACAAACACACAAGCCAACTCACAAAAACAAAATTCTCACATTGACTCTGTCACTCACACTCACACACTCAACACCACATGCAATCACACACACACAGAAACACAAACACACACGGGAATACGCTCTCTCGCATTCACTGAAACACACATTTATGCACCCTCTTACACACCCACACACACAGAAATACGGACTCACAAACATAGGCCCGTACAATCACACCTATGTACCCCGTCATTCACTCACACATTCATACTCACTCACACTCAAAAACAGACTCACACACCCACACCCACACACAGAAATACATACTCACAAATATACGCACATACAGTCACACCTATGTCCCCACTCTTACTCCGACTCACACACTCATACCCCCTTACTCAAAAATAGACTCACACCTCTACACACACAAAAATACACACTCACAAACAGGTACATACAATATCACATATGTACCCCCTTTCCGTCACTCAAACATTTATACTCACTCACACTCAAAAAGAGATTCAAACACCTACCCACACACAAATACCCACTCACAAGCATATACACCTACAAACACAAATGCCCACATGCACAGATGACAACACACACTCATGCACACCCATACAAACCCATGAACACCAACACTCACACACCCACCCTCACACCAAACGCATTCACATGCTTTCACACTCACACACACAAACACACACACACCCTTGAATTCATACTCTGACCCATAAGCCAACCCACTAAGACCCATCAGTCACACACACCCACACATAACTCACACACATTGAAATACGTACTGAAACACAGAAGCCAACTCCCACGAATAAAACTCTCACGCAGACTGTCACTGACACACACTCACCGACACATGCTATCAAACGTACACACACAAACACAGACACACTCTCTCACATTCCCTCAAACTCAGATACAAACACCCACACTTACACACTCACACACGCAGAAATATGCACTCACAAGTATACACACATACAATCACACATAGGTACCCACTCTCACTCTCACTCACACAGTCATACGCACTTACTTAAAAATTGACTCACACCTATACACACACAAAAAGGCACACTCACAAGCATATACACGTAAAAACACAAGCACACATGCCAACACACAGTCACACATTACACACGTACAGAAATACACACTCACATATATACGCACATACAATCACACATTATGCACACCTGTCACTCACTCACACCTTCGTACTCACTCGCACTCAAAAGTAGACTCACACACCTACACACACACAGAAATACACACTCACAAATATACACACATACAATCACTCAATTTACCCACTCTAACTCTGACTCACACAGTCATACTCACTCAAAGATAGACTCACACCTATACACACACACAAGAATATACACTCCCAGGCATATACACATGAAAACACAAACACACATGCACCGATGCCCACAGTCACACACACCTTTACACACTTATAAACACAGAAGTCACACACTCACCTCACAAACATATGTACATGCCATATCACATATGTACCCCCTTTCAGTCACTCACACATTTATACTTACTCACACTCAAAAATAATCTCAAACACCTACACACACAAATACGCACTCACAAGCCTATGCACAACATACAAACGTAAACACACACATACACAGATGCCAACACAGCTGCACACACCCATACACACACTCAAAAGCACACACACATTCACCCTCACACACATATGAACCTACACGTACACACAAATGCACGAGTACAAACACAAACACAACACACAGACACATAACGCAAAACACAATATTGTACACATCACACACCAGCCCACACAAAAACCCTTACACAAAAACATTCATATACATACACCCTTGGACACAAGCACTCACACACCAACATACACACTTACACAGTAAGTCACAAACACTCACACTCAAAAATAGGCTCACACACCTACACACACACAGAAATACACACTCAACACTATACGCACATACAATCACACATATGTACCTACTCTCGCTCTCACTCACATATTCATACGTACTCAAAAATGGACTCGCACCTATACACACACAAAATTACACACTCACAAGCATATACACATGAAAACACAAACACACATACACAGATGCCAACACACAGTCACACACACCCTTACACACTTATAACCACACAAGTCACACACTCACCCTCACACACACTTACACACATGAACATACACATGCAGACATTCACACTCTCTCACACACACACTCACCCACAAACTCACCCACAATATTGAATCGATACTCAAACCCGAGGCAACACACTGACACACATCACAAACGCACACCCGTTCCCATCTCACACACACACACGTACACACCCATACACACACACACTGACTCATTCACAAACACTCACAGCCATACACACTCAGATATGTACACGTACACACACCCAAACGTCCACAATCACAAACATAGATGCACACGCTCATTCAGGCACATATTTACAAATTCACACTCAAATGTAATCAGACACGTACAAACACAGAAACACACACAGATATAAACAAACACTAACACACATGCGAACACACACAGGAGACAACACACACACCCCTACCCTCACATTCACACACTCACAGAAAAACACAATCACACTTAAAAAACACACGTGCATACGCAGACATGTGAATACACCCAAGCCAACACAGTAACATACAAATGCACTCATTCACTGACTCTCATACTCACCCACATATCTCCCACTGCATGCACTCACACACATACACACACACGCACACACTCACACCAATGCACACAATAACCAACCTCACACAATCATTCACACTCCCGCACCCAAGCACCAATGCACACTCAATCCCAAACTCACTGACACACTCACTTGCAAACGCCTGCACATTCTCACACACCTCCCCACACCAAAACACAATGTCACACACTAACTCATTCACACTAACTCTCGCACCCATGAACAAAGAAATTCATGTTCAAATACACATGTACACACAGATGCAGTCACACATTCACTCACATACACCCACCAACACCCCAAAACTCACACTCACCCACACAAGACTCCCTTGCAATCACATGCACACCTACAGAGAAAAAATTCCAGACGCTCGCACACTCACATTTACACTCCCGCACAGTCACTTACACACACATTCAAAACTCACACGCTCATACACCTACACGTTTACACATTTACTCTGTCTCGCACTCACACACAAACACCCTCCAAAGCATTTGAATCCATACTCAGACACACATGCCAACCCACTAAGACACATCACACAAATACACACACTCACCGCTCACATACACTTTCAAACACACACAAACACACAAGCCAACTCACAAAAACAAAATTCTCACATTGACTCTGTCACTCACACTCACACACTCAACACCACATGCAATCACACACACACAGAAACACAAACACACACGGGAATACGCTCTCTCGCATTCACTGAAACACACATTTATACACCCTCTTACACACCCACACACACAGAAATACGGACTCACAAACATAGGCCCGTACAATCACACCTATGTACCCCGTCATTCACTCACACATTCATACTCACTCACACTCAAAAACAGACTCACACACCCACACCCACACACAGAAATACATACTCACAAATATACGCACATACAGTCACACCTATGTCCCCACTCTTACTCCGACTCACACACTCATACCCCCTTACTCAAAAATAGACTCACACCTCTACACACACAAAAATACACACTCACAAACAGGTACATACAATATCACATATGTACCCCCTTTCCGTCACTCAAACATTTATACTCACTCACACTCAAAAAGAGATTCAAACACCTACCCACACACAAATACCCACTCACAAGCATATACACCTACAAACACAAATGCCCACATGCACAGATGACAACACACACTCATGCACACCCATACAAACCCATGAACACCAACACTCACACACCCACCCTCACACCAAACGCATTCACATGCTTTCACACTCACACACACAAACACACACACACCCTTGAATTCATACTCTGACCCATAAGCCAACCCACTAAGACCCATCAGTCACACACACCCACACATAACTCACACACATTGAAATACGTACTGAAACACAGAAGCCAACTCCCACGAATAAAACTCTCACGCAGACTGTCACTGACACACACTCACCGACACATGCTATCAAACGTACACACACAAACACAGACACACTCTCTCACATTCCCTCAAACTCAGATACAAACACCCACACTTACACACTCACACACGCAGAAATATGCACTCACAAGTATACACACATACAATCACACATAGGTACCCACTCTCACTCTCACTCACACAGTCATACGCACTTACTTAAAAATTGACTCACACCTATACACACACAAAAAGGCACACTCACAAGCTTATACACGTAAAAACACAAGCACACATGCCAACACACAGTCACACATTACACACGTACAGAAATACACACTCACATATATACGCACATACAATCACACATTATGCACACCTGTCACTCACTCACACCTTCGTACTCACTCGCACTCAAAAGTAGACTCACACACCTACACACACACAGAAATACACACTCACAAATATACACACATACAATCACACAATTTACCCACTCTAACTCTGACTCACACAGTCATACTCACTCACTCAAAGATAGACTCACACCTATACACACACAAGAATATACACTCCCAGGCATATACACATGAAAACACAAACACACATGCACCGATGCCAACAGTCACACACACTTTACACACTTATAAACACAGAAGTCACACACTCACCTCACAAACATATGTACATGCCATATCACATATGTACCCCCTTTCAGTCACTCACACATTTATACTCACTCACACTCAAAAATAATCTCAAACACCTACACACACAAATACGCACTCACAAGCCTATGCACATACAAACATAATCACACACATACACAGATTCCAACACACCTGCACACACCCATACACACACTCAAAAGCACACACACATTCACCCTCACACACATATGAACCTACACGTACACACAAATGCACGAGTACAAACACAAACACAACACACAGACACATAACGCAAAACACAGTATTGTACACATCACACACCAGCACACACAAAAACCCTTACACAAAAACAGTCATATACATACACCCTTGGACACAAGCACTCACACACCAACATACACACTTACACAGTAAGTCACAAACACACACTCAAAAATAGGCTCACACACCTACACACACACAGAAATACACACTCAACACTATACGCACATACAATCACACATATGTACCTACTCTCGCTCTCACTCACATATTCATACGTACTCAAAAATGGACTCGCACCTATACACACACAAAATTACACACTCACAAGCATATACACATGAAAACACAAACACACATACACAGATGCCAACACACAGTCACACACACCCTTACACACTTATAACCACACAAGTCACACACTCACCCTCACACACACTTACACACATATGAACATACACATGCAGACATTCACACTCTCTCACACACACACTCACCCACAAACTCACCCACAATATTGAATCGATACTCAAACCCGAGGCAACACACTGACACACATCACAAACGCACACCCGTTCCCATCTCACACACACACACGTACACACCCATACACACACACACTGACTCATTCACAAACACTCACTGCCATACACACTCAGATATGTACACGTACACACACCCAAACGTCCACAATCACAAACATAGATGCACACGCTCATTCATGCACATATTTACAAATTCACACTCAAATGTAATCAGACACGTACAAACACAGAAACACACACAGATATAAACAAACACTAACACACATGTGAACACACACAGGAGACAACACACACACCCCTACCCTCACATTCACACACTCACAGAAAAACACAATCACACTTAAAAAACACACGTGCATACGCAGACATGTGAATACACCCAAGCCAACACAGTAACATACAAATGCACTCATTCACTGACTCTCATACTCACCCACATATCTCCCACTGCATGCACTCACACACATACACACACACACGCACACACTCACACCAACGCACACAAGAACCAACCTCACACAATCATTCACACTCCCGCACCCAAGCACCAACGCACACTCAATCCCAAACTCACTGACACACTCACTTGCAAACGCCTGCACATTCTCACACACCTCCCCACACCAAAACACAATGTCACACACTAACTCATTCACACTAACTCTCGCACCCATGAACAAAGAAATTCATGTTCAAATACACATGTACACACAGATGCAGTCACACATTCACTCACATACACCCACCAACACCCCAAAACTCACACTCACACTCACCCACACATGACTCCCTTGCAATCACATGCACACCTACAGAGAAAAAAATTACAGACGCTCGCACACTCACATTTACACTCCCGCACAGTCACTTACACACACATACAAAACTCACACGCTCATACACCTACACGTTTACACATTTACTCTGTCTCGCACTCACACACAAACACCCTCCAAAGCATTTGAATCCATACTCAGACACACATGCCAACCCACTAAGACACATCACACAAATACACACACTCACCCCTCACATACACATTCAAACACACACAGACACACAAGCCAACTCACAAAAACAAAATTCTCACATTGACTCTGTCACTCACACTCACACACTCAACACCACATGCAATCACACACACACAGAAACACAAACACACACGGGAATACGCTCTCTCGCATTCACTGAAACACACATTTATACACCCTCTTACACACCCACACACACAGAAATACAGACTCACAAACATGTGCCCATACAATCACACATATGCACCCCGTCATTCACTCACACATTCATACTCACTCACACTCAAAAACAGACTCACACACCCACACCCACACACAGAAATACATACTCACAAATATACGCACATACAGTCACACCTATGTCCCCACTCTTACTCCGACTCACACACTCATACCCCCTTACTCAAAAATAGACTCACACCTCTACACACACAAAAATACACATTCACAAACAGGTACATACAATATCACATATGTACCCCCTTTCCGTCACTCAAACATTTATACTCACTCACACTCAAAAAGAGATTCAAACACCTACACACACACAAATACCCACTCACAAGCATATACACCTACAAACACAAATGCCCACATGCACAGATGACAACACACACTCATGCACACCCATACAAACCCATGAACACCAACACTCACACACACACCCTCACACCAAACGCATTCACATGCTTTCACACTCACACACACAAACACACACACACCCTTGAATTCATACTCTGACCCATAAGCCAACCCACTAAGACCCATCAGTCACACACACCCACACATAACTCACACACATTGAAATACGTACTGAAACACAGAAGCCAACTCCCACGAATAAAACTCTCACGCAGACTGTCACTGACACACACTCACCGACACATGCTATCAAACGTACACACACAAACACAGACACACTCTCTCACATTCCCTCAAACTCAGATACAAACACCCACACTTACACACTCACACACGCAGAAATATGCACTCACAAGTATACACACATACAATCACACATAGGTACCCACTCTCACTCTCACTCACACAGTCATACGCACTTACTTAAAAATTGACTCACACCTATACACACACAAAAAGGCACACTCACAAGCATATACACGTCAAAACACAAGCACACATGCCAACACACAGTCACACATTACACACGTACAGAAATACACACTCACATATATACGCACATACAATCACACATTATGCACACCTGTCACTCACTCACACCTTCGTACTCACTCGCACTCAAAAGTAGACTCACACACCTACACACACACAGAAATACACACTCACAAATATACACACATACAATCACACAATTTACCCACTCTAACTCTGACTCACACAGTCATACTCACTCACTCAAAGATAGACTCACACCTATACACACACAAGAATATACACTCCCAGGCATATACACATGAAAACACAAACACACATGCACCGATGCCAACAGTCACACACACTTTACACACTTATAAACACAGAAGTCACACACTCACCTCACAAACATATGTACATGCCATATCACATATGTACCCCCTTTCAGTCACTCACACATTTATACTCACTCACACTCAAAAATAATCTCAAACACCTACACACACAAATACGCACTCACAAGCCTATGCACATACAAACATAATCACACACATACACAGATGCCAACACACCTGCACACACCCATACACACACTCAAAAGCACACACACATTCACCCTCACACACATATGAACCTACACGTACACACAAATGCACGAGTACAAACACAAACACAACACACAGACACATAACGCAAAACACACTATTGTACACATCACACACCAGCACACACAAAAACCCTTACACAAAAACATTCATATACATACACCCTTGGACACAAGCACTCACACACCAACATACACACTTACACAGTAAGTCACAAACACTCACACTCAAAAATAGGCTCACACACCTACACACACACAGAAATACACACTCAACACTATACGCACATACAATCACACATATGTACCTACTCTCGCTCTCACTCACATATTCATACGTACTCAAAAATGGACTCGCACCTATACACACACAAAATTACACACTCACAAGCATATACACATGAAAACACAAACACACATACACAGATGCCAACACACAGTCACACACACCCTTACACACTTATAACCACACAAGTCACACACTCACCCTCACACACACTTACACACATATGAACATACACATGCAGACATTCACACTCTCTCACACACACACTCACCCACAAACTCACCCACAATATTGAATCGATACTCAAACCCGAGGCAACACACTGACACACATCACAAACGCACACCCGTTCCCATCTCACACACACACACGTACACACCCATACACACACACACTGACTCATTCACAAACACTCACTGCCATACACACTCAGATATGTACACGTACACACACCCAAACGTCCGCAATCACAAACATAGATGCACACGCTCATTCATGCACATATTTACAAATTCACACTCAAATGTAATCAGACACGTACAAACACAGAAACACACACAGATATAAACAAACACTAACACACATGTGAACACACACAGGAGACAACACACACACCCCTACCCTCACATTCACACACTCACAGAAAAACACAATCACACTTAAAAAACACACGTGCATACGCAGACGTGAATACACCCAGGCCAACACAGTAACATACAAATGCACTCATTCACTGACTCTCATACTCACCCACATATCTCCCACTGCATGCACTCAAACACATACACACACACACGCACACACTCACACCAACGCACACAAGAACCAACCTCACACAATCATTCACACTCCCGCACCCAAGCACCAACGCCCACTCAATCCCAAACTCACTGACACACTCACTTGCAAACGCCTGCACATTCTCACACACCTCCCCACACCAAAACACAATGTCACACACTAACTCATTCACACTAACTCTCGCACCCATGAACAAAGAAATTCATGTTCAAATACACATGTACACACAGATGCAGTCACACATTCACTCACATACACCCACCAACACCCCAAAACTCACACTCACACTCACCCACACATGACTCCCTTGCAATCACATGCACACCTACAGAGAAAAAAATTACAGACGCTCGCACACTCACATTTACACTCCCGCACAGTCACTTACACACACATTCAAAACTCACACGCTCATACACCTACACGTTTACACATTTACTCTGTCTCGCACTCACACACAAACACCCTCCAAAGCATTTGAATCCATACTCAGACACACATGCCAACCCACTAAGACACATCACACAAATACACACACTCACCCCTCACATACACATTCAAACACACACAGACACACAAGCCAACTCACAAAAACAAAATTCTCACATTGACTCTGTCACTCACACTCACACACTCAACACCACATGCAATCACACACACACAGAAACACAAACACACACGGGAATACGCTCTCTCGCATTCACTGAAACACACATTTATACACCCTCTTACACACCCACACACACAGAAATACAGACTCACAAACATGTGCCCATACAATCACACATATGCACCCCGTCATTCACTCACACATTCATACTCACTCACACTCAAAAACAGACTCACACACCCACACACACACACACAGAAATACATACTCACAAATATACGCACATACAGTCACACCTATGTCCCCACTCTTACTCCGACTCACACACTCATACCCCCTTACTCAAAAATAGACTCACACGTCTACACACACAAAAATACACACTCACAAACAGGTACATACAATATCACATATGTACCCCCTTTCCGTCACTCAAACATTTATACTCACGCACACTCAAAAAGAGATTCAAACACCTACACACACACAAATACCCACTCACAAGCATATACACCTACAAACACAAATGCCCACATGCACAGATGACAACACACACTCATGCACACCCATACAAACCCATGAACACCAACACTCACACACCCACCCTCACACCAAACGCATTCACATGCTTTCACACTCACACACACAAACACACACACACCCTTGAATTCATACTCTTACCCATAAGCCAACCCACTAAGACCCATCAGTCACACACACCCACACATAACTCACACACATTGAAATACGTACTGAAACACAGAAGCCAACTCCCACGAATAAAACTCTCACGCAGACTGTCACTGACACACACTCACCGACACATGCTATCAAACGTACACACACAAACACACACACTCTCTCACATTCCCTCAAACTCAGATACAAACACCCACACTTACACACTCACACACGCGGAAATATGCACTCACAAGTATACACACATACAATCACACATAGGTACCCACTCTCACTCTCACTCACACAGTCATACGCACTTACTTAAAAATAGACTCACACCTATACACACACAAAAAGGCACACTCACAAGCATATACACGTAAAAACACAAGCACACATGCCAACACACAGTCACACATTACACACGTACAGAAATACACACTCACATATATACGCACATACAATCACACATTATGCACACCTGTCACTCACTCACACCTTCGTACTCACTCACACTCAAAAGTAGACTCACACACCTACACACACACAGAAATACACACTCACAAATATACACACATACAATCACACAATTTACCCACTCTAACTCTGACTCACACAGTCATACTCACTCACTCAAAGATAGACTCACACCTATACACACACAAGAATATACACTCCCAGGCATATACACATGAAAACACAAACACACATGCACCGATGCCAACAGTCACACACACTTTACACACTTATAAACACAGAAGTCACACACTCACCTCACAAACATATGTACATGCCTTATCACATATGTACCCCCTTTCAGTCACTCACACATTTATACTCACTCACACTCAAAAATAATCTCAAACACCTACACACACAAATACGCACTCACAAGCCTATGCACATACAAACATAATCACACACATACACAGATTCCAACACACCTGCACACACCCATACACACACTCAAAAGCAAACACACATTCACCCTCACACACATATGAACCTACACGTACACACAAATGCACGAGTACAAACACAAACACAACACACAGACACATAACGCAAAACACAGTATTGTACACATCACACACCAGCACACACAAAAACCCTTACACAAAAACATTCATATACATACACCCTTGGACACAAGCACTCACACACCAACATACACACTTACACAGTAAGTCACAAACACTCACACTCAAAAATAGGCTCACACACCTACACACACACAGAAATACACACTCAACACTATACGCACATACAATCACACATATGTACCTACTCTCGCTCTCACTCACATATTCATACGTACTCAAAAATGGACTCGCACCTATACACACACAAAATTACACACTCACAAGCATATACACATGAAAACACAAACACACATACACAGATGCCAACACACAGTCACACACACCCTTACACACTTATAACCACACAAGTCACACACTCACCCTCACACACACTTACACACATGAACATACACATGCAGACATTCACACTCTCTCACACACACACTCACCCACAAACTCACCCACAATATTGAATCGATACTCAAACCCGAGGCAACACACTGACACACATCACAAACGCACACCCGTTCCCATCTCACACACACACACGTACACACCCATACACACACACACTGACTCATTCACAAACACTCACAGCCATACACACTCAGATATGTACACGTACACACACCCAAACGTCCACAATCACAAACATAGATGCACACGCTCATTCAGGCACATATTTACAAATTCACACTCAAATGTAATCAGACACGTACAAACACAGAAACACACACAGATATAAACAAACACTAACACACATGTGAACACACACAGGAGACAACACACACACCCCTACCCTCACATTCACACACTCACAGAAAAACACAATCACACTTAAAAAACACACGTGCATACGCAGACATGTGAATACACCCAAGCCAACACAGTAACATACAAATGCACTCATTCACTGACTCTCATACTCACCCACATATCTCCCACTGCATGCACTCACACACATACACACACACACGCACACACTCACACCAACGCACACAAGAACCAACCTCACACAATCATTCACACTCCCGCACCCAAGCACCAACGCCCACTCAATCCCAAACTCACTGACACACTCACTTGCAAACGCCTGCACATTCTCACACACCTCCCCACACCAAAACACAATGTCACACACTAACTCATTCACACTAACTCTCGCACCCATGAACAAAGAAATTCATGTTCAAATACACATGTACACACAGATGCAGTCACACATTCACTCACATACACCCACCAACACCCCAAAACTCACACTCACCCACACAAGACTCCCTTGCAATCACATGCACACCTACAGAGAAAAAATTCCAGACGCTCGCACACTCACATTTACACTCCCGCACAGTCACTTACACACACATTCAAAACTCACACGCTCATACACCTACACGTTTACACATTTACTCTGTCTCGCACTCACACACAAACACCCTCCAAAGCATTTGAATCCATACTCAGACACACATGCCAACCCACTAAGACACATCACACAAATACACACACTCACCCCTCACATACACATTCAAACACACACAGACACACAAGCCAACTCACAAAAACAAAATTCTCACATTGACTCTGTCACTCACACTCACACACTCAACACCACATGCAATCACACACACACAGAAACACAAACACACACGGGAATACGCTCTCTCGCATTCACTGAAACACACATTTATACACCCTCTTACACACCCACACACACAGAAATACAGACTCACAAACATGTGCCCATACAATCACACATATGCACCCCGTCATTCACTCACACATTCATACTCACTCACACTCAAAAACAGACTCACACACCCACACCCACACACAGAAATACATACTCACAAATATACGCACATACAGTCACACCTATGTCCCCACTCTTACTCCGACTCACACACTCATACCCCCTTACTCAAAAATAGACTCACACCTCTACACACACAAAAATACACACTCACAAACAGGTACATACAATATCACATATGTACCCCCTTTCCGTCACTCAAACATTTATACTCACTCACACTCAAAAAGAGATTCAAACACCTACCCACACACAAATACCCACTCACAAGCATATACACCTACAAACACAAATGCCCACATGCACAGATGACAACACACACTCATGCACACCCATACAAACCCATGAACACCAACACTCACACACCCACCCTCACACCAAACGCATTCACATGCTTTCACACTCACACACACAAACACACACACACCCTTGAATTCATACTCTGACCCATAAGCCAACCCACTAAGACCCATCAGTCACACACACCCACACATAACTCACACACATTGAAATACGTACTGAAACACAGAAGCCAACTCCCACGAATAAAACTCTCACGCAGACTGTCACTGACACACACTCACCGACACATGCTATCAAACGTACACACACAAACACAGACACACTCTCTCACATTCCCTCAAACTCAGATACAAACACCCACACTTACACACTCACACACGCAGAAATATGCACTCACAAGTATACACACATACAATCACACATAGGTACCCACTCTCACTCTCACTCACACAGTCATACGCACTTACTTAAAAATTGACTCACACCTATACACACACAAAAAGGCACACTCACAAGCATATACACGTAAAAACACAAGCACACATGCCAACACACAGTCACACATTACACACGTACAGAAATACACACTCACATATATACGCACATACAATCACACATTATGCACACCTGTCACTCACTCACACCTTCGTACTCACTCGCACTCAAAAGTAGACTCACACACCTACACACACACAGAAATACACACTCACAAATATACACACATACAATCACACAATTTACCCACTCTAACTCTGACTCACACAGTCATACTCACTCACTCAAAGATAGACTCACACCTATACACACACAAGAATATACACTCCCAGGCATATACACATGAAAACACAAACACACATGCACCGATGCCAACAGTCACACACACTTTACACACTTATAAACACAGAAGTCACACACTCACCTCACAAACATATGTACATGCCATATCACATATGTACCCCCTTTCAGTCACTCACACATTTATACTCACTCACACTCAAAAATAATCTCAAACACCTACACACACAAATACGCACTCACAAGCCTATGCACATACAAACATAATCACACACATACACAGATTCCAACACACCTGCACACACCCATACACACACTCAAAAGCACACACACATTCACCCTCACACACATATGAACCTACACGTACACACAAATGCACGAGTACAAACACAAACACAACACACAGACACATAACGCAAAACACAGTATTGTACACATCACACACCAGCACACACAAAAACCCTTACACAAAAACAGTCATATACATACACCCTTGGACACAAGCACTCACACACCAACATACACACTTACACAGTAAGTCACAAACACACACTCAAAAATAGGCTCACACACCTACACACACACAGAAATACACACTCAACACTATACGCACATACAATCACACATATGTACCTACTCTCGCTCTCACTCACATATTCATACGTACTCAAAAATGGACTCGCACCTATACACACACAAAATTACACACTCACAAGCATATACACATGAAAACACAAACACACATACACAGATGCCAACACACAGTCACACACACCCTTACACACTTATAACCACACAAGTCACACACTCACCCTCACACACACTTACACACATATGAACATACACATGCAGACATTCACACTCTCTCACACACACACTCACCCACAAACTCACCCACAATATTGAATCGATACTCAAACCCGAGGCAACACACTGACACACATCACAAACGCACACCCGTTCCCATCTCACACACACACACGTACACACCCATACACACACACACTGACTCATTCACAAACACTCACTGCCATACACACTCAGATATGTACACGTACACACACCCAAACGTCCACAATCACAAACATAGATGCACACGCTCATTCATGCACATATTTACAAATTCACACTCAAATGTAATCAGACACGTACAAACACAGAAACACACACAGATATAAACAAACACTAACACACATGTGAACACACACAGGAGACAACACACACACCCCTACCCTCACATTCACACACTCACAGAAAAACACAATCACACTTAAAAAACACACGTGCATACGCAGACATGTGAATACACCCAAGCCAACACAGTAACATAGAAATGCACTCATTCACTGACTCTCATACTCACCCACATATCTCCCACTGCATGCACTCACACACATACACACACACACGCACACACTCACACCAACGCACACAAGAACCAACCTCACACAATCATTCACACTCCCGCACCCAAGCACCAACGCACACTCAATCCCAAACTCACTGACACACTCACTTGCAAACGCCTGCACATTCTCACACACCTCCCCACACCAAAACACAATGTCACACACTAACTCATTCACACTAACTCTCGCACCCATGAACAAAGAAATTCATGTTCAAATACACATGTACACACAGATGCAGTCACACATTCACTCACATACACCCACCAACACCCCAAAACTCACACTCACACTCACCCACACATGACTCCCTTGCAATCACATGCACACCTACAGAGAAAAAAATTACAGACGCTCGCACACTCACATTTACACTCCCGCACAGTCACTTACACACACATACAAAACTCACACGCTCATACACCTACACGTTTACACATTTACTCTGTCTCGCACTCACACACAAACACCCTCCAAAGCATTTGAATCCATACTCAGACACACATGCCAACCCACTAAGACACATCACACAAATACACACACTCACCCCTCACATACACATTCAAACACACACAGACACACAAGCCAACTCACAAAAACAAAATTCTCACATTGACTCTGTCACTCACACTCACACACTCAACACCACATGCAATCACACACACACAGAAACACAAACACACACGGGAATACGCTCTCTCGCATTCACTGAAACACACATTTATACACCCTCTTACACACCCACACACACAGAAATACAGACTCACAAACATGTGCCCATACAATCACACATATGCACCCCGTCATTCACTCACACATTCATACTCACTCACACTCAAAAACAGACTCACACACCCACACCCACACACAGAAATACATACTCACAAATATACGCACATACAGTCACACCTATGTCCCCACTCTTACTCCGACTCACACACTCATACCCCCTTACTCAAAAATAGACTCACACCTCTACACACACAAAAATACACATTCACAAACAGGTACATACAATATCACATATGTACCCCCTTTCCGTCACTCAAACATTTATACTCACTCACACTCAAAAAGAGATTCAAACACCTACACACACACAAATACCCACTCACAAGCATATACACCTACAAACACAAATGCCCACATGCACAGATGACAACACACACTCATGCACACCCATACAAACCCATGAACACCAACACTCACACACACACCCTCACACCAAACGCATTCACATGCTTTCACACTCACACACACAAACACACACACACCCTTGAATTCATACTCTGACCCATAAGCCAACCCACTAAGACCCATCAGTCACACACACCCACACATAACTCACACACATTGAAATACGTACTGAAACACAGAAGCCAACTCCCACGAATAAAACTCTCACGCAGACTGTCACTGACACACACTCACCGACACATGCTATCAAACGTACACACACAAACACAGACACACTCTCTCACATTCCCTCAAACTCAGATACAAACACCCACACTTACACACTCACACACGCAGAAATATGCACTCACAAGTATACACACATACAATCACACATAGGTACCCACTCTCACTCTCACTCACACAGTCATACGCACTTACTTAAAAATTGACTCACACCTATACACACACAAAAAGGCACACTCACAAGCATATACACGTCAAAACACAAGCACACATGCCAACACACAGTCACACATTACACACGTACAGAAATACACACTCACATATATACGCACATACAATCACACATTATGCACACCTGTCACTCACTCACACCTTCGTACTCACTCGCACTCAAAAGTAGACTCACACACCTACACACACACAGAAATACACACTCACAAATATACACACATACAATCACACAATTTACCCACTCTAACTCTGACTCACACAGTCATACTCACTCACTCAAAGATAGACTCACACCTATACACACACAAGAATATACACTCCCAGGCATATACACATGAAAACACAAACACACATGCACCGATGCCAACAGTCACACACACTTTACACACTTATAAACACAGAAGTCACACACTCACCTCACAAACATATGTACATGCCATATCACATATGTACCCCCTTTCAGTCACTCACACATTTATACTCACTCACACTCAAAAATAATCTCAAACACCTACACACACAAATACGCACTCACAAGCCTATGCACATACAAACATAATCACACACATACACAGATGCCAACACACCTGCACACACCCATACACACACTCAAAAGCACACACACATTCACCCTCACACACATATGAACCTACACGTACACACAAATGCACGAGTACAAACACAAACACAACACACAGACACATAACGCAAAACACACTATTGTACACATCACACACCAGCACACACAAAAACCCTTACACAAAAACATTCATATACATACACCCTTGGACACAAGCACTCACACACCAACATACACACTTACACAGTAAGTCACAAACACTCACACTCAAAAATAGGCTCACACACCTACACACACACAGAAATACACACTCAACACTATACGCACATACAATCACACATATGTACCTACTCTCGCTCTCACTCACATATTCATACGTACTCAAAAATGGACTCGCACCTATACACACACAAAATTACACACTCACAAGCATATACACATGAAAACACAAACACACATACACAGATGCCAACACACAGTCACACACACCCTTACACACTTATAACCACACAAGTCACACACTCACCCTCACACACACTTACACACATGAACATACACATGCAGACATTCACACTCTCTCACACACACACTCACCCACAAACTCACCCACAATATTGAATCGATACTCAAACCCGAGGCAACACACTGACACACATCACAAACGCACACCCGTTCCCATCTCACACACACACACGTACACACCCATACACACACACACTGACTCATTCACAAACACTCACAGCCATACACACTCAGATATGTACACATACACACACCCAAACGTCCACAATCACAAACATAGATGCACACGCTCATTCAGGCACATATTTACAAATTCACACTCAAATGTAATCAGACACGTACAAACACAGAAACACACACAGATATAAACAAACACTAACACACATGCGAACACACACAGGAGACAACACACACACCCCTACCCTCACATTCACACACTCACAGAAAAACACAATCACACTTAAAAAACACACGTGCATACGCAGACATGTGAATACACCCAAGCCAACACAGTAACATACAAATGCACTCATTCACTGACTCTCATACTCACCCACATATCTCCCACTGCATGCACTCACACACATACACACACACACGCACACACTCACACCAACGCACACAAGAACCAACCTCACACAATCATTCACACTCCCGCACCCAAGCACCAACGCCCACTCAATCCCAAACTCACTGACACACTCACTTGCAAACGCCTGCACATTCTCACACACCTCCCAACACCAAAACACAATGTCACACACTAACTCATTCACACTAACTCTCGCACCCATGAACAAAGAAATTCATGTTCAAATACACATGTACACACAGATGCAGTCACACATTCACTCACATACACCCACCAACACCCCAAAACTCACACTCACCCACACAAGACTCCCTTGCAATCACATGCACACCTACAGAGAAAAAATTCCAGACGCTCGCACACTCACATTTACACTCCCGCACAGTCACTTACACACACATTCAAAACTCACACGCTCATACACCTACACGTTTACACATTTACTCTGTCTCGCACTCACACACAAACACCCTCCAAAGCATTTGAATCCATACTCAGACACACATGCCAACCCACTAAGACACATCACACAAATACACACACTCACCGCTCACATACACTTTCAAACACACACAAACACACAAGCCAACTCACAAAAACAAAATTCTCACATTGACTCTGTCACTCACACTCACACACTCAACACCACATGCAATCACACACACACAGAAACACAAACACACACGGGAATACGCTCTCTCGCATTCACTGAAACACACATTTATGCACCCTCTTACACACCCACACACACAGAAATACGGACTCACAAACATAGGCCCGTACAATCACACTTATGTACCCCGTCATTCACTCACACATTCATACTCACTCACACTCAAAAACAGACTCACACACCCACACCCACACACAGAAATACATACTCACAAATATACGCACATACAGTCACACCTATGTCCCCACTCTTACTCCGACTCACACACTCATACCCCCTTACTCAAAAATAGACTCACACCTCTACACACACAAAAATACACACTCACAAACAGGTACATACAATATCACATATGTACCCCCTTTCCGTCACTCAAACATTTATACTCACTCACACTCAAAAAGAGATTCAAACACCTACCCACACACAAATACCCACTCACAAGCATATACACCTACAAACACAAATGCCCACATGCACAGATGACAACACACACTCATGCACACCCATACAAACCCATGAACACCAACACTCACACACCCACCCTCACACCAAACGCATTCACATGCTTTCACACTCACACACACAAACACACACACACCCTTGAATTCATACTCTGACCCATAAGCCAACCCACTAAGACCCATCAGTCACACACACCCACACATAACTCACACACATTGAAATACGTACTGAAACACAGAAGCCAACTCCCACGAATAAAACTCTCACGCAGACTGTCACTGACACACACTCACCGACACATGCTATCAAACGTACACACACAAACACAGACACACTCTCTCACATTCCCTCAAACTCAGATACAAACACCCACACTTACACACTCACACACGCAGAAATATGCACTCACAAGTATACACACATACAATCACACATAGGTACCCACTCTCACTCTCACTCACACAGTCATACGCACTTACTTAAAAATTGACTCACACCTATACACACACAAAAAGGCACACTCACAAGCATATACACGTCAAAACACAAGCACACATGCCAACACACAGTCACACATTACACACGTACAGAAATACACACTCACATATATACGCACATACAATCACACATTATGCACACCTGTCACTCACTCACACCTTCGTACTCACTCGCACTCAAAAGTAGACTCACACACCTACACACACACAGAAATACACACTCACAAATATACACACATACAATCACACAATTTACCCACTCTAACTCTGACTCACACAGTCATACTCACTCACTCAAAGATAGACTCACACCTATACACACACAAGAATATACACTCCCAGGCATATACACATGAAAACACAAACACACATGCACCGATGCCAACAGTCACACACACTTTACACACTTATAAACACAGAAGTCACACACTCACCTCACAAACATATGTACATGCCATATCACATATGTACCCCCTTTCAGTCACTCACACATTTATACTCACTCACACTCAAAAATAATCTCAAACACCTACACACACAAATACGCACTCACAAGCCTATGCACATACAAACATAATCACACACATACACAGATGCCAACACACCTGCACACACCCATACACACACTCAAAAGCACACACACATTCACCCTCACACACATATGAACCTACACGTACACACAAATGCACGAGTACAAACACAAACACAACACACAGACACATAACGCAAAACACACTATTGTACACATCACACACCAGCACACACAAAAACCCTTACACAAAAACATTCATATACATACACCCTTGGACACAAGCACTCACACACCAACATACACACTTACACAGTAAGTCACAAACACTCACACTCAAAAATAGGCTCACACACCTACACACACACAGAAATACACACTCAACACTATACGCACATACAATCACACATATGTACCTACTCTCGCTCTCACTCACATATTCATACGTACTCAAAAATGGACTCGCACCTATACACACACAAAATTACACACTCACAAGCATATACACATGAAAACACAAACACACATACACAGATGCCAACACACAGTCACACACACCCTTACACACTTATAACCACACAAGTCACACACTCACCCTCACACACACTTACACACATATGAACATACACATGCAGACATTCACACTCTCTCACACACACACTCACCCACAAACTCACCCACAATATTGAATCGATACTCAAACCCGAGGCAACACACTGACACACATCACAAACGCACACCCGTTCCCATCTCACACACACACACGTACACACCCATACACACACACACTGACTCATTCACAAACACTCACTGCCATACACACTCAGATATGTACACGTACACACACCCAAACGTCCACAATCACAAACATAGATGCACACGCTCATTCATGCACATATTTACAAATTCACACTCAAATGTAATCAGACACGTACAAACACAGAAACACACACAGATATAAACAAACACTAACACACATGTGAACACACACAGGAGACAACACACACACCCCTACCCTCACATTCACACACTCACAGAAAAACACAATCACACTTAAAAAACACACGTGCATACGCAGACGTGAATACACCCAGGCCAACACAGTAACATACAAATGCACTCATTCACTGACTCTCATACTCACCCACATATCTCCCACTGCATGCACTCAAACACATACACACACACACGCACACACTCACACCAACGCACACAAGAACCAACCTCACACAATCATTCACACTCCCGCACCCAAGCACCAACGCCCACTCAATCCCAAACTCACTGACACACTCACTTGCAAACGCCTGCACATTCTCACACACCTCCCCACACCAAAACACAATGTCACACACTAACTCATTCACACTAACTCTCGCACCCATGAACAAAGAAATTCATGTTCAAATACACATGTACACACAGATGCAGTCACACATTCACTCACATACACCCACCAACACCCCAAAACTCACACTCACACTCACCCACACATGACTCCCTTGCAATCACATGCACACCTACAGAGAAAAAAATTACAGACGCTCGCACACTCACATTTACACACCCGCACAGTCACTTACACACACATTCAAAACTCACACGCTCATACACCTACACGTTTACACATTTACTCTGTCTCGCACTCACACACAAACACCCTCCAAAGCATTTGAATCCATACTCAGACACACATGCCAACCCACTAAGACACATCACACAAATACACACACTCACCCCTCACATACACATTCAAACACACACAGACACACAAGCCAACTCACAAAAACAAAATTCTCACATTGACTCTGTCACTCACACTCACACACTCAACACCACATGCAATCACACACACACAGAAACACAAACACACACGGGAATACGCTCTCTCGCATTCACTGAAACACACATTTATACACCCTCTTACACACCCACACACACAGAAATACAGACTCACAAACATGTGCCCATACAATCACACATATGCACCCCGTCATTCACTCACACATTCATACTCACTCACACTCAAAAACAGACTCACACACCCACACACACACACACAGAAATACATACTCACAAATATACGCACATACAGTCACACCTATGTCCCCACTCTTACTCCGACTCACACACTCATACCCCCTTACTCAAAAATAGACTCACACGTCTACACACACAAAAATACACACTCACAAACAGGTACATACAATATCACATATGTACCCCCTTTCCGTCACTCAAACATTTATACTCACTCACACTCAAAAAGAGATTCAAACACCTACACACACACAAATACCCACTCACAAGCATATACACCTACAAACACAAATGCCCACATGCACAGATGACAACACACACTCATGCACACCCATACAAACCCATGAACACCAACACTCACACACCCACCCTCACACCAAACGCATTCACATGCTTTCACACTCACACACACAAACACACACACACCCTTGAATTCATACTCTTACCCATAAGCCAACCCACTAAGACCCATCAGTCACACACACCCACACATAACTCACACACATTGAAATACGTACTGAAACACAGAAGCCAACTCCCACGAATAAAACTCTCACGCAGACTGTCACTGACACACACTCACCGACACATGCTATCAAACGTACACACACAAACACACACACTCTCTCACATTCCCTCAAACTCAGATACAAACACCCACACTTACACACTCACACACGCGGAAATATGCACTCACAAGTATACACACATACAATCACACATAGGTACCCACTCTCACTCTCACTCACACAGTCATACGCACTTACTTAAAAATAGACTCACACCTATACACACACAAAAAGGCACACTCACAAGCATATACACGTAAAAACACAAGCACACATGCCAACACACAGTCACACATTACACACGTACAGAAATACACACTCACATATATACGCACATACAATCACACATTATGCACACCTGTCACTCACTCACACCTTCGTACTCACTCACACTCAAAAGTAGACTCACACACCTACACACACACAGAAATACACACTCACAAATATACACACATACAATCACACAATTTACCCACTCTAACTCTGACTCACACAGTCATACTCACTCACTCAAAGATAGACTCACACCTATACACACACAAGAATATACACTCCCAGGCATATACACATGAAAACACAAACACACATGCACCGATGCCAACAGTCACACACACTTTACACACTTATAAACACAGAAGTCACACACTCACCTCACAAACATATGTACATGCCTTATCACATATGTACCCCCTTTCAGTCACTCACACATTTATACTCACTCACACTCAAAAATAATCTCAAACACCTACACACACAAATACGCACTCACAAGCCTATGCACATACAAACATAATCACACACATACACAGATGCCAACACACCTGCACACACCCATACACACACTCAAAAGCACACACACATTCACCCTCACACACATATGAACCTACACGTACACACAAATGCACGAGTACAAACACAAACACAACACACAGACACATAACGCAAAACACAGTATTGTACACATCACACACCAGCACACACAAAAACCCTTACACAAAAACATTCATATACATACACCCTTGGACACAAGCACTCACACACCAACATACACACTTACACAGTAAGTCACAAACACTCACACTCAAAAATAGGCTCACACACCTACACACACACAGAAATACACACTCAACACTATACGCACATACAATCACACATATGTACCTACTCTCGCTCTCACTCACATATTCATACGTACTCAAAAATGGACTCGCACCTATACACACACAAAATTACACACTCACAAGCATATACACATGAAAACACAAACACACATACACAGATGCCAACACACAGTCACACACACCCTTACACACTTATAACCACACAAGTCACACACTCACCCTCACACACACTTACACACATGAACATACACATGCAGACATTCACACTCTCTCACACACACACTCACCCACAAACTCACCCACAATATTGAATCGATACTCAAACCCGAGGCAACACACTGACACACATCACAAACGCACACCCGTTCCCATCTCACACACACACACGTACACACCCATACACACACACACTGACTCATTCACAAACACTCACAGCCATACACACTCAGATATGTACACGTACACACACCCAAACGTCCACAATCACAAACATAGATGCACACGCTCATTCAGGCACATATTTACAAATTCACACTCAAATGTAATCAGACACGTACAAACACAGAAACACACACAGATATAAACAAACACTAACACACATGCGAACACACACAGGAGACAACACACACACCCCTACCCTCACATTCACACACTCACAGAAAAACACAATCACACTTAAAAAACACACGTGCATACGCAGACATGTGAATACACCCAAGCCAACACAGTAACATACAAATGCACTCATTCACTGACTCTCATACTCACCCACATATCTCCCACTGCATGCACTCACACACATACACACACACACGCACACACTCACACCAACGCACACAAGAACCAACCTCACACAATCATTCACACTCCCGCACCCAAGCACCAACGCCCACTCAATCCCAAACTCACTGACACACTCACTTGCAAACGCCTGCACATTCTCACACACCTCCCCACACCAAAACACAATGTCACACACTAACTCATTCACACTAACTCTCGCACCCATGAACAAAGAAATTCATGTTCAAATACACATGTACACACAGATGCAGTCACACATTCACTCACATACACCCACCAACACCCCAAAACTCACACTCACCCACACAAGACTCCCTTGCAATCACATGCACACCTACAGAGAAAAAATTCCAGACGCTCGCACACTCACATTTACACTCCCGCACAGTCACTTACACACACATTCAAAACTCACACGCTCATACACCTACACGTTTACACATTTACTCTGTCTCGCACTCACACACAAACACCCTCCAAAGCATTTGAATCCATACTCAGACACACATGCCAACCCACTAAGACACATCACACAAATACACACACTCACCGCTCACATACACTTTCAAACACACACAAACACACAAGCCAACTCACAAAAACAAAATTCTCACATTGACTCTGTCACTCACACTCACACACTCAACACCACATGCAATCACACACACACAGAAACACAAACACACACGGGAATACGCTCTCTCGCATTCACTGAAACACACATTTATGCACCCTCTTACACACCCACACACACAGAAATACGGACTCACAAACATAGGCCCGTACAATCACACCTATGTACCCCGTCATTCACTCACACATTCATACTCACTCACACTCAAAAACAGACTCACACACCCACACCCACACACAGAAATACATACTCACAAATATACGCACATACAGTCACACCTATGTCCCCACTCTTACTCCGACTCACACACTCATACCCCCTTACTCAAAAATAGACTCACACCTCTACACACACAAAAATACACACTCACAAACAGGTACATACAATATCACATATGTACCCCCTTTCCGTCACTCAAACATTTATACTCACTCACACTCAAAAAGAGATTCAAACACCTACCCACACACAAATACCCACTCACAAGCATATACACCTACAAACACAAATGCCCACATGCACAGATGACAACACACACTCATGCACACCCATACAAACCCATGAACACCAACACTCACACACCCACCCTCACACCAAACGCATTCACATGCTTTCACACTCACACACACAAACACACACACACCCTTGAATTCATACTCTGACCCATAAGCCAACCCACTAAGACCCATCAGTCACACACACCCACACATAACTCACACACATTGAAATACGTACTGAAACACAGAAGCCAACTCCCACGAATAAAACTCTCACGCAGACTGTCACTGACACACACTCACCGACACATGCTATCAAACGTACACACACAAACACAGACACACTCTCTCACATTCCCTCAAACTCAGATACAAACACCCACACTTACACACTCACACACGCAGAAATATGCACTCACAAGTATACACACATACAATCACACATAGGTACCCACTCTCACTCTCACTCACACAGTCATACGCACTTACTTAAAAATTGACTCACACCTATACACACACAAAAAGGCACACTCACAAGCATATACACGTCAAAACACAAGCACACATGCCAACACACAGTCACACATTACACACGTACAGAAATACACACTCACATATATACGCACATACAATCACACATTATGCACACCTGTCACTCACTCACACCTTCGTACTCACTCGCACTCAAAAGTAGACTCACACACCTACACACACACAGAAATACACACTCACAAATATACACACATACAATCACACAATTTACCCACTCTAACTCTGACTCACACAGTCATACTCACTCACTCAAAGATAGACTCACACCTATACACACACAAGAATATACACTCCCAGGCATATACACATGAAAACACAAACACACATGCACCGATGCCAACAGTCACACACACTTTACACACTTATAAACACAGAAGTCACACACTCACCTCACAAACATATGTACATGCCATATCACATATGTACCCCCTTTCAGTCACTCACACATTTATACTCACTCACACTCAAAAATAATCTCAAACACCTACACACACAAATACGCACTCACAAGCCTATGCACATACAAACATAATCACACACATACACAGATGCCAACACACCTGCACACACCCATACACACACTCAAAAGCACACACACATTCACCCTCACACACATATGAACCTACACGTACACACAAATGCACGAGTACAAACACAAACACAACACACAGACACATAACGCAAAACACACTATTGTACACATCACACACCAGCACACACAAAAACCCTTACACAAAAACATTCATATACATACACCCTTGGACACAAGCACTCACACACCAACATACACACTTACACAGTAAGTCACAAACACTCACACTCAAAAATAGGCTCACACACCTACACACACACAGAAATACACACTCAACACTATACGCACATACAATCACACATATGTACCTACTCTCGCTCTCACTCACATATTCATACGTACTCAAAAATGGACTCGCACCTATACACACACAAAATTACACACTCACAAGCATATACACATGAAAACACAAACACACATACACAGATGCCAACACACAGTCACACACACCCTTACACACTTATAACCACACAAGTCACACACTCACCCTCACACACACTTACACACATATGAACATACACATGCAGACATTCACACTCTCTCACACACACACTCACCCACAAACTCACCCACAATATTGAATCGATACTCAAACCCGAGGCAACACACTGACACACATCACAAACGCACACCCGTTCCCATCTCACACACACACACGTACACACCCATACACACACACACTGACTCATTCACAAACACTCACTGCCATACACACTCAGATATGTACACGTACACACACCCAAACGTCCGCAATCACAAACATAGATGCACACGCTCATTCATGCACATATTTACAAATTCACACTCAAATGTAATCAGACACGTACAAACACAGAAACACACACAGATATAAACAAACACTAACACACATGTGAACACACACAGGAGACAACACACACACCCCTACCCTCACATTCACACACTCACAGAAAAACACAATCACACTTAAAAAACACACGTGCATACGCAGACGTGAATACACCCAGGCCAACACAGTAACATACAAATGCACTCATTCACTGACTCTCATACTCACCCACATATCTCCCACTGCATGCACTCAAACACATACACACACACACGCACACACTCACACCAACGCACACAAGAACCAACCTCACACAATCATTCACACTCCCGCACCCAAGCACCAACGCCCACTCAATCCCAAACTCACTGACACACTCACTTGCAAACGCCTGCACATTCTCACACACCTCCCCACACCAAAACACAATGTCACACACTAACTCATTCACACTAACTCTCGCACCCATGAACAAAGAAATTCATGTTCAAATACACATGTACACACAGATGCAGTCACACATTCACTCACATACACCCACCAACACCCCAAAACTCACACTCACACTCACCCACACATGACTCCCTTGCAATCACATGCACACCTACAGAGAAAAAAATTCCAGACGCTCGCACACTCACATTTACACTCCCGCACAGTCACTTACACACACATTCAAAACTCACACGCTCATACACCTACACGTTTACACATTTACTCTGTCTCGCACTCACACACAAACACCCTCCAAAGCATTTGAATCCATACTCAGACACACATGCCAACCCACTAAGACACATCACACAAATACACACACTCACCCCTCACATACACATTCAAACACACACAGACACACAAGCCAACTCACAAAAACAAAATTCTCACATTGACTCTGTCACTCACACTCACACACTCAACACCACATGCAATCACACACACACAGAAACACAAACACACACGGGAATACGCTCTCTCGCATTCACTGAAACACACATTTATACACCCTCTTACACACCCACACACACAGAAATACAGACTCACAAACATGTGCCCATACAATCACACATATGCACCCCGTCATTCACTCACACATTCATACTCACTCACACTCAAAAACAGACTCACACACCCACACACACACACACAGAAATACATACTCACAAATATACGCACATACAGTCACACCTATGTCCCCACTCTTACTCCGACTCACACACTCATACCCCCTTACTCAAAAATAGACTCACACGTCTACACACACAAAAATACACACTCACAAACAGGTACATACAATATCACATATGTACCCCCTTTCCGTCACTCAAACATTTATACTCACGCACACTCAAAAAGAGATTCAAACACCTACACACACACAAATACCCACTCACAAGCATATACACCTACAAACACAAATGCCCACATGCACAGATGACAACACACACTCATGCACACCCATACAAACCCATGAACACCAACACTCACACACCCACCCTCACACCAAACGCATTCACATGCTTTCACACTCACACACACAAACACACACACACCCTTGAATTCATACTCTTACCCATAAGCCAACCCACTAAGACCCATCAGTCACACACACCCACACATAACTCACACACATTGAAATACGTACTGAAACACAGAAGCCAACTCCCACGAATAAAACTCTCACGCAGACTGTCACTGACACACACTCACCGACACATGCTATCAAACGTACACACACAAACACACACACTCTCTCACATTCCCTCAAACTCAGATACAAACACCCACACTTACACACTCACACACGCGGAAATATGCACTCACAAGTATACACACATACAATCACACATAGGTACCCACTCTCACTCTCACTCACACAGTCATACGCACTTACTTAAAAATAGACTCACACCTATACACACACAAAAAGGCACACTCACAAGCATATACACGTAAAAACACAAGCACACATGCCAACACACAGTCACACATTACACACGTACAGAAATACACACTCACATATATACGCACATACAATCACACATTATGCACACCTGTCACTCACTCACACCTTCGTACTCACTCACACTCAAAAGTAGACTCACACACCTACACACACACAGAAATACACACTCACAAATATACACACATACAATCACACAATTTACCCACTCTAACTCTGACTCACACAGTCATACTCACTCACTCAAAGATAGACTCACACCTATACACACACAAGAATATACACTCCCAGGCATATACACATGAAAACACAAACACACATGCACCGATGCCAACAGTCACACACACTTTACACACTTATAAACACAGAAGTCACACACTCACCTCACAAACATATGTACATGCCTTATCACATATGTACCCCCTTTCAGTCACTCACACATTTATACTCACTCACACTCAAAAATAATCTCAAACACCTACACACACAAATACGCACTCACAAGCCTATGCACATACAAACATAATCACACACATACACAGATTCCAACACACCTGCACACACCCATACACACACTCAAAAGCAAACACACATTCACCCTCACACACATATGAACCTACACGTACACACAAATGCACGAGTACAAACACAAACACAACACACAGACACATAACGCAAAACACAGTATTGTACACATCACACACCAGCACACACAAAAACCCTTACACAAAAACATTCATATACATACACCCTTGGACACAAGCACTCACACACCAACATACACACTTACACAGTAAGTCACAAACACTCACACTCAAAAATAGGCTCACACACCTACACACACACAGAAATACACACTCAACACTATACGCACATACAATCACACATATGTACCTACTCTCGCTCTCACTCACATATTCATACGTACTCAAAAATGGACTCGCACCTATACACACACAAAATTACACACTCACAAGCATATACACATGAAAACACAAACACACATACACAGATGCCAACACACAGTCACACACACCCTTACACACTTATAACCACACAAGTCACACACTCACCCTCACACACACTTACACACATGAACATACACATGCAGACATTCACACTCTCTCACACACACACTCACCCACAAACTCACCCACAATATTGAATCGATACTCAAACCCGAGGCAACACACTGACACACATCACAAACGCACACCCGTTCCCATCTCACACACACACACGTACACACCCATACACACACACACTGACTCATTCACAAACACTCACAGCCATACACACTCAGATATGTACACGTACACACACCCAAACGTCCACAATCACAAACATAGATGCACACGCTCATTCAGGCACATATTTACAAATTCACACTCAAATGTAATCAGACACGTACAAACACAGAAACACACACAGATATAAACAAACACTAACACACATGTGAACACACACAGGAGACAACACACACACCCCTACCCTCACATTCACACACTCACAGAAAAACACAATCACACTTAAAAAACACACGTGCATACGCAGACATGTGAATACACCCAAGCCAACACAGTAACATACAAATGCACTCATTCACTGACTCTCATACTCACCCACATATCTCCCACTGCATGCACTCACACACATACACACACACACGCACACACTCACACCAACGCACACAAGAACCAACCTCACACAATCATTCACACTCCCGCACCCAAGCACCAACGCCCACTCAATCCCAAACTCACTGACACACTCACTTGCAAACGCCTGCACATTCTCACACACCTCCCCACACCAAAACACAATGTCACACACTAACTCATTCACACTAACTCTCGCACCCATGAACAAAGAAATTCATGTTCAAATACACATGTACACACAGATGCAGTCACACATTCACTCACATACACCCACCAACACCCCAAAACTCACACTCACCCACACAAGACTCCCTTGCAATCACATGCACACCTACAGAGAAAAAATTCCAGACGCTCGCACACTCACATTTACACTCCCGCACAGTCACTTACACACACATTCAAAACTCACACGCTCATACACCTACACGTTTACACATTTACTCTGTCTCGCACTCACACACAAACACCCTCCAAAGCATTTGAATCCATACTCAGACACACATGCCAACCCACTAAGACACATCACACAAATACACACACTCACCGCTCACATACACTTTCAAACACACACAAACACACAAGCCAACTCACAAAAACAAAATTCTCACATTGACTCTGTCACTCACACTCACACACTCAACACCACATGCAATCACACACACACAGAAACACAAACACACACGGGAATACGCTCTCTCGCATTCACTGAAACACACATTTATGCACCCTCTTACACACCCACACACACAGAAATACGGACTCACAAACATAGGCCCGTACAATCACACCTATGTACCCCGTCATTCACTCACACATTCATACTCACTCACACTCAAAAACAGACTCACACACCCACACCCACACACAGAAATACATACTCACAAATATACGCACATACAGTCACACCTATGTCCCCACTCTTACTCCGACTCACACACTCATACCCCCTTACTCAAAAATAGACTCACACCTCTACACACACAAAAATACACACTCACAAACAGGTACATACAATATCACATATGTACCCCCTTTCCGTCACTCAAACATTTATACTCACTCACACTCAAAAAGAGATTCAAACACCTACCCACACACAAATACCCACTCACAAGCATATACACCTACAAACACAAATGCCCACATGCACAGATGACAACACACACTCATGCACACCCATACAAACCCATGAACACCAACACTCACACACCCACCCTCACACCAAACGCATTCACATGCTTTCACACTCACACACACAAACACACACACACCCTTGAATTCATACTCTGACCCATAAGCCAACCCACTAAGACCCATCAGTCACACACACCCACACATAACTCACACACATTGAAATACGTACTGAAACACAGAAGCCAACTCCCACGAATAAAACTCTCACGCAGACTGTCACTGACACACACTCACCGACACATGCTATCAAACGTACACACACAAACACAGACACACTCTCTCACATTCCCTCAAACTCAGATACAAACACCCACACTTACACACTCACACACGCAGAAATATGCACTCACAAGTATACACACATACAATCACACATAGGTACCCACTCTCACTCTCACTCACACAGTCATACGCACTTACTTAAAAATTGACTCACACCTATACACACACAAAAAGGCACACTCACAAGCATATACACGTCAAAACACAAGCACACATGCCAACACACAGTCACACATTACACACGTACAGAAATACACACTCACATATATACGCACATACAATCACACATTATGCACACCTGTCACTCACTCACACCTTCGTACTCACTCGCACTCAAAAGTAGACTCACACACCTACACACACACAGAAATACACACTCACAAATATACACACATACAATCACACAATTTACCCACTCTAACTCTGACTCACACAGTCATACTCACTCACTCAAAGATAGACTCACACCTATACACACACAAGAATATACACTCCCAGGCATATACACATGAAAACACAAACACACATGCACCGATGCCAACAGTCACACACACTTTACACACTTATAAACACAGAAGTCACACACTCACCTCACAAACATATGTACATGCCATATCACATATGTACCCCCTTTCAGTCACTCACACATTTATACTCACTCACACTCAAAAATAATCTCAAACACCTACACACACAAATACGCACTCACAAGCCTATGCACATACAAACATAATCACACACATACACAGATGCCAACACACCTGCACACACCCATACACACACTCAAAAGCACACACACATTCACCCTCACACACATATGAACCTACACGTACACACAAATGCACGAGTACAAACACAAACACAACACACAGACACATAACGCAAAACACACTATTGTACACATCACACACCAGCACACACAAAAACCCTTACACAAAAACATTCATATACATACACCCTTGGACACAAGCACTCACACACCAACATACACACTTACACAGTAAGTCACAAACACTCACACTCAAAAATAGGCTCACACACCTACACACACACAGAAATACACACTCAACACTATACGCACATACAATCACACATATGTACCTACTCTCGCTCTCACTCACATATTCATACGTACTCAAAAATGGACTCGCACCTATACACACACAAAATTACACACTCACAAGCATATACACATGAAAACACAAACACACATACACAGATGCCAACACACAGTCACACACACCCTTACACACTTATAACCACACAAGTCACACACTCACCCTCACACACACTTACACACATATGAACATACACATGCAGACATTCACACTCTCTCACACACACACTCACCCACAAACTCACCCACAATATTGAATCGATACTCAAACCCGAGGCAACACACTGACACACATCACAAACGCACACCCGTTCCCATCTCACACACACACACGTACACACCCATACACACACACACTGACTCATTCACAAACACTCACTGCCATACACACTCAGATATGTACACGTACACACACCCAAACGTCCACAATCACAAACATAGATGCACACGCTCATTCATGCACATATTTACAAATTCACACTCAAATGTAATCAGACACGTACAAACACAGAAACACACACAGATATAAACAAACACTAACACACATGTGAACACACACAGGAGACAACACACACACCCCTACCCTCACATTCACACACTCACAGAAAAACACAATCACACTTAAAAAACACACGTGCATACGCAGACGTGAATACACCCAGGCCAACACAGTAACATACAAATGCACTCATTCACTGACTCTCATACTCACCCACATATCTCCCACTGCATGCACTCAAACACATACACACACACACGCACACACTCACACCAACGCACACAAGAACCAACCTCACACAATCATTCACACTCCCGCACCCAAGCACCAACGCCCACTCAATCCCAAACTCACTGACACACTCACTTGCAAACGCCTGCACATTCTCACACACCTCCCCACACCAAAACACAATGTCACACACTAACTCATTCACACTAACTCTCGCACCCATGAACAAAGAAATTCATGTTCAAATACACATGTACACACAGATGCAGTCACACATTCACTCACATACACCCACCAACACCCCAAAACTCACACTCACACTCACCCACACATGACTCCCTTGCAATCACATGCACACCTACAGAGAAAAAAATTACAGACGCTCGCACACTCACATTTACACTCCCGCACAGTCACTTACACACACATTCAAAACTCACACGCTCATACACCTACACGTTTACACATTTACTCTGTCTCGCACTCACACACAAACACCCTCCAAAGCATTTGAATCCATACTCAGACACACATGCCAACCCACTAAGACACATCACACAAATACACACACTCAGCCCTCACATACACATTCAAACACACACAGACACACAAGCCAACTCACAAAAACAAAATTCTCACATTGACTCTGTCACTCACACTCACACACTCAACACCACATGCAATCACACACACACAGAAACACAAACACACACGGGAATACGCTCTCTCGCATTCACTGAAACACACATTTATACACCCTCTTACACACCCACACACACAGAAATACAGACTCACAAACATGTGCCCATACAATCACACATATGCACCCCGTCATTCACTCACACATTCATACTCACTCACACTCAAAAACAGACTCACACACCCACACACACACACACAGAAATACATACTCACAAATATACGCACATACAGTCACACCTATGTCCCCACTCTTACTCCGACTCACACACTCATACCCCCTTACTCAAAAATAGACTCACACGTCTACACACACAAAAATACACACTCACAAACAGGTACATACAATATCACATATGTACCCCCTTTCCGTCACTCAAACATTTATACTCACTCACACTCAAAAAGAGATTCAAACACCTACACACACACAAATACCCACTCACAAGCATATACACCTACAAACACAAATGCCCACATGCACAGATGACAACACACACTCATGCACACCCATACAAACCCATGAACACCAACACTCACACACCCACCCTCACACCAAACGCATTCACATGCTTTCACACTCACACACACAAACACACACACACCCTTGAATTCATACTCTTACCCATAAGCCAACCCACTAAGACCCATCAGTCACACACACCCACACATAACTCACACACATTGAAATACGTACTGAAACACAGAAGCCAACTCCCACGAATAAAACTCTCACGCAGACTGTCACTGACACACACTCACCGACACATGCTATCAAACGTACACACACAAACACACACACTCTCTCACATTCCCTCAAACTCAGATACAAACACCCACACTTACACACTCACACACGCGGAAATATGCACTCACAAGTATACACACATACAATCACACATAGGTACCCACTCTCACTCTCACTCACACAGTCATACGCACTTACTTAAAAATAGACTCACACCTATACACACACAAAAAGGCACACTCACAAGCATATACACGTAAAAACACAAGCACACATGCCAACACACAGTCACACATTACACACGTACAGAAATACACACTCACATATATACGCACATACAATCACACATTATGCACACCTGTCACTCACTCACACCTTCGTACTCACTCACACTCAAAAGTAGACTCACACACCTACACACACACAGAAATACACACTCACAAATATACACACATACAATCACACAATTTACCCACTCTAACTCTGACTCACACAGTCATACTCACTCACTCAAAGATAGACTCACACCTATACACACACAAGAATATACACTCCCAGGCATATACACATGAAAACACAAACACACATGCACCGATGCCAACAGTCACACACACTTTACACACTTATAAACACAGAAGTCACACACTCACCTCACAAACATATGTACATGCCTTATCACATATGTACCCCCTTTCAGTCACTCACACATTTATACTCACTCACACTCAAAAATAATCTCAAACACCTACACACACAAATACGCACTCACAAGCCTATGCACATACAAACATAATCACACACATACACAGATGCCAACACACCTGCACACACCCATACACACACTCAAAAGCACACACACATTCACCCTCACACACATATGAACCTACACGTACACACAAATGCACGAGTACAAACACAAACACAACACACAGACACATAACGCAAAACACAGTATTGTACACATCACACACCAGCACACACAAAAACCCTTACACAAAAACATTCATATACATACACCCTTGGACACAAGCACTCACACACCAACATACACACTTACACAGTAAGTCACAAACACTCACACTCAAAAATAGGCTCACACACCTACACACACACAGAAATACACACTCAACACTATACGCACATACAATCACACATATGTACCTACTCTCGCTCTCACTCACATATTCATACGTACTCAAAAATGGACTCGCACCTATACACACACAAAATTACACACTCACAAGCATATACACATGAAAACACAAACACACATACACAGATGCCAACACACAGTCACACACACCCTTACACACTTATAACCACACAAGTCACACACTCACCCTCACACACACTTACACACATGAACATACACATGCAGACATTCACACTCTCTCACACACACACTCACCCACAAACTCACCCACAATATTGAATCGATACTCAAACCCGAGGCAACACACTGACACACATCACAAACGCACACCCGTTCCCATCTCACACACACACACGTACACACCCATACACACACACACTGACTCATTCACAAACACTCACAGCCATACACACTCAGATATGTACACATACACACACCCAAACGTCCACAATCACAAACATAGATGCACACGCTCATTCAGGCACATATTTACAAATTCACACTCAAATGTAATCAGACACGTACAAACACAGAAACACACACAGATATAAACAAACACTAACACACATGCGAACACACACAGGAGACAACACACACACCCCTACCCTCACATTCACACACTCACAGAAAAACACAATCACACTTAAAAAACACACGTGCATACGCAGACATGTGAATACACCCAAGCCAACACAGTAACATACAAATGCACTCATTCACTGACTCTCATACTCACCCACATATCTCCCACTGCATGCACTCACACACATACACACACACACGCACACACTCACACCAACGCACACAAGAACCAACCTCACACAATCATTCACACTCCCGCACCCAAGCACCAACGCCCACTCAATCCCAAACTCACTGACACACTCACTTGCAAACGCCTGCACATTCTCACACACCTCCCCACACCAAAACACAATGTCACACACTAACTCATTCACACTAACTCTCGCACCCATGAACAAAGAAATTCATGTTCAAATACACATGTACACACAGATGCAGTCACACATTCACTCACATACACCCACCAACACCCCAAAACTCACACTCACCCACACAAGACTCCCTTGCAATCACATGCACACCTACAGAGAAAAAATTCCAGACGCTCGCACACTCACATTTACACTCCCGCACAGTCACTTACACACACATTCAAAACTCACACGCTCATACACCTACACGTTTACACATTTACTCTGTCTCGCACTCACACACAAACACCCTCCAAAGCATTTGAATCCATACTCAGACACACATGCCAACCCACTAAGACACATCACACAAATACACACACTCACCGCTCACATACACTTTCAAACACACACAAACACACAAGCCAACTCACAAAAACAAAATTCTCACATTGACTCTGTCACTCACACTCACACACTCAACACCACATGCAATCACACACACACAGAAACACAAACACACACGGGAATACGCTCTCTCGCATTCACTGAAACACACATTTATGCACCCTCTGACACACCCACACACACAGAAATACGGACTCACAAACATAGGCCCGTACAATCACACCTATGTACCCCGTCATTCACTCACACATTCATACTCACTCACACTCAAAAACAGACTCACACACCCACACCCACACACAGAAATACATACTCACAAATATACGCACATACAGTCACACCTATGTCCCCACTCTTACTCCGACTCACACACTCATACCCCCTTACTCAAAAATAGACTCACACCTCTACACACACAAAAATACACACTCACAAACAGGTACATACAATATCACATATGTACCCCCTTTCCGTCACTCAAACATTTATACTCACTCACACTCAAAAAGAGATTCAAACACCTACCCACACACAAATACCCACTCACAAGCATATACACCTACAAACACAAATGCCCACATGCACAGATGACAACACACACTCATGCACACCCATACAAACCCATGAACACCAACACTCACACACCCACCCTCACACCAAACGCATTCACATGCTTTCACACTCACACACACAAACACACACACACCCTTGAATTCATACTCTGACCCATAAGCCAACCCACTAAGACCCATCAGTCACACACACCCACACATAACTCACACACATTGAAATACGTACTGAAACACAGAAGCCAACTCCCACGAATAAAACTCTCACGCAGACTGTCACTGACACACACTCACCGACACATGCTATCAAACGTACACACACAAACACAGACACACTCTCTCACATTCCCTCAAACTCAGATACAAACACCCACACTTACACACTCACACACGCAGAAATATGCACTCACAAGTATACACACATACAATCACACATAGGTACCCACTCTCACTCTCACTCACACAGTCATACGCACTTACTTAAAAATTGACTCACACCTATACACACACAAAAAGGCACACTCACAAGCATATACACGTAAAAACACAAGCACACATGCCAACACACAGTCACACATTACACACGTACAGAAATACACACTCACATATATACGCACATACAATCACACATTATGCACACCTGTCACTCACTCACACCTTCGTACTCACTCACACTCAAAAGTAGACTCACACACCTACACACACACAGAAATACACACTCACAAATATACACACATACAATCACACAATTTACCCACTCTAACTCTGACTCACACAGTCATACTCACTCACTCAAAGATAGACTCACACCTATACACACACAAGAATATACACTCCCAGGCATATACACATGAAAACACAAACACACATGCACCGATGCCAACAGTCACACACACTTTACAGACTTATAAACACAGAAGTCACACACTCACCTCACAAACATATGTACATGCCATATCACATATGTACCCCCTTTCAGTCACTCACACATTTATACTCACTCACACTCAAAAATAATCTCAAACACCTACACACACAAATACGCACTCACAAGCCTATGCACATACAAACATAATCACACACATACACAGATGCCAACACACCTGCACACACCCATACACACACTCAAAAGCACACACACATTCACCCTCACACACATATGAACCTACACGTACACACAAATGCACGAGTACAAACACAAACACAACACACAGACACATAACGCAAAACACAGTATTGTACACATCACACACCAGCACACACAAAAACCCTTACACAAAAACATTCATATACATACACCCTTGGACACAAGCACTCACACACCAACATACACACTTACACAGTAAGTCACAAACACACACTCAAAAATAGGCTCACACACCTACACACACACAGAAATACACACTCAACACTATACGCACATACAATCACACATATGTACCTACTCTCGCTCTCACTCACATATTCATACGTACTCAAAAATGGACTCGCACCTATACACACACAAAATTACACACTCACAAGCATATACACATGAAAACACAAACACACATACACAGATGCCAACACACAGTCACACACACCCTTACACACTTATAACCACACAAGTCACACACTCACCCTCACACACACTTACACACATATGAACATACACATGCAGACATTCACACTCTCTCACACACACACTCACCCACAAACTCACCCACAATATTGAATCGACACTCAAACCCGAGGCAACACACTGACACACATCACAAACGCACACCCGTTCCCATCTCACACACACACACGTACACACCCATACACACACACACTGACTCATTCACAAACACTCACTGCCATACACACTCAGATATGTACACGTACACACACCCAAACGTCCACAATCACAAACATAGATGCACACGCTCATTCATGCACATATTTACAAATTCACACTCAAATGTAATCAGACACGTACAAACACAGAAACACACACAGATATAAACAAACACTAACACACATGTGAACACACACAGGAGACAACACACACACCCCTACCCTCACATTCACACACTCACAGAAAAACACAATCACACTTAAAAAACACACGTGCATACGCAGACATGTGAATACACCCAAGCCAACACAGTAACATACAAATGCACTCATTCACTGACTCTCATACTCACCCACATATCTCCCACTGCATGCACTCACACACATACACACACACACGCACACACTCACACCAACGCACACAAGAACCAACCTCACACAATCATTCACACTCCCGCACCCAAGCACCAACGCCCACTCAATCCCAAACTCACTGACACACTCACTTGCAAACGCCTGCACATTCTCACACACCTCCCCACACCAAAACACAATGTCACACACTAACTCATTCACACTAACTCTCGCACCCATGAACAAAGAAATTCATGTTCAAATACACATGTACACACAGATGCAGTCACACATTCACTCACATACACCCACCAACACCCCAAAACTCACACTCACACTCACCCACACATGACTCCCTTGCAATCACATGCACACCTACAGAGAAAAAAATTACAGACGCTCGCACACTCACATTTACACTCCCGCACAGTCACTTACACACACATTCAAAACTCACACGCTCATACACCTACACGTTTACACATTTACTCTGTCTCGCACTCACACACAAACACCCTCCAAAGCATTTGAATCCATACTCAGACACACATGCCAACCCACTAAGACACATCACACAAATACACACACTCACCCCTCACATACACATTCAAACACACACAGACACACAAGCCAACTCACAAAAACAAAATTCTCACATTGACTCTGTCACTCACACTCACACACTCAACACCACATGCAATCACACACACACAGAAACACAAACACACACGGGAATACGCTCTCTCGCATTCACTGAAACACACATTTATACACCCTCTTACACACCCACACACACAGAAATACAGACTCACAAACATGTGCCCATACAATCACACATATGCACCCCGTCATTCACTCACACATTCATACTCACTCACACTCAAAAACAGACTCACACACCCACACCCACACACAGAAATACATACTCACAAATATACGCACATACAGTCACACCTATGTCCCCACTCTTACTCCGACTCACACACTCATACCCCCTTACTCAAAAATAGACTCACACCTCTACACACACAAAAATACACACTCACAAACAGGTACATACAATATCACATATGTACCCCCTTTCCGTCACTCAAACATTTATACTCACTCACACTCAAAAAGAGATTCAAACACCTACCCACACACAAATACCCACTCACAAGCATATACACCTACAAACACAAATGCCCACATGCACAGATGACAACACACACTCATGCACACCCATACAAACCCATGAACACCAACACTCACACACCCACCCTCACACCAAACGCATTCACATGCTTTCACACTCACACACACAAACACACACACACCCTTGAATTCATACTCTGACCCATAAGCCAACCCACTAAGACCCATCAGTCACACACACCCACACATAACTCACACACATTGAAATACGTACTGAAACACAGAAGCCAACTCCCACGAATAAAACTCTCACGCAGACTGTCACTGACACACACTCACCGACACATGCTATCAAACGTACACACACAAACACAGACACACTCTCTCACATTCCCTCAAACTCAGATACAAACACCCACACTTACACACTCACACACGCAGAAATATGCACTCACAAGTATACACACATACAATCACACATAGGTACCCACTCTCACTCTCACTCACACAGTCATACGCACTTACTTAAAAATTGACTCACACCTATACACACACAAAAAGGCACACTCACAAGCATATACACGTAAAAACACAAGCACACATGCCAACACACAGTCACACATTACACACGTACAGAAATACACACTCACATATATACGCACATACAATCACACATTATGCACACCTGTCACTCACTCACACCTTCGTACTCACTCGCACTCAAAAGTAGACTCACACACCTACACACACACAGAAATACACACTCACAAATATACACACATACAATCACACAATTTACCCACTCTAACTCTGACTCACACAGTCATACTCACTCACTCAAAGATAGACTCACACCTATACACACACAAGAATATACACTCCCAGGCATATACACATGAAAACACAAACACACATGCACCGATGCCAACAGTCACACACACTTTACACACTTATAAACACAGAAGTCACACACTCACCTCACAAACATATGTACATGCCATATCACATATGTACCCCCTTTCAGTCACTCACACATTTATACTCACTCACACTCAAAAATAATCTCAAACACCTACACACACAAATACGCACTCACAAGCCTATGCACATACAAACATAATCACACACATACACAGATTCCAACACACCTGCACACACCCATACACACACTCAAAAGCACACACACATTCACCCTCACACACATATGAACCTACACGTACACACAAATGCACGAGTACAAACACAAACACAACACACAGACACATAACGCAAAACACAGTATTGTACACATCACACACCAGCACACACAAAAACCCTTACACAAAAACAGTCATATACATACACCCTTGGACACAAGCACTCACACACCAACATACACACTTACACAGTAAGTCACAAACACACACTCAAAAATAGGCTCACACACCTACACACACACAGAAATACACACTCAACACTATACGCACATACAATCACACATATGTACCTACTCTCGCTCTCACTCACATATTCATACGTACTCAAAAATGGACTCGCACCTATACACACACAAAATTACACACTCACAAGCATATACACATGAAAACACAAACACACATACACAGATGCCAACACACAGTCACACACACCCTTACACACTTATAACCACACAAGTCACACACTCACCCTCACACACACTTACACACATATGAACATACACATGCAGACATTCACACTCTCTCACACACACACTCACCCACAAACTCACCCACAATATTGAATCGATACTCAAACCCGAGGCAACACACTGACACACATCACAAACGCACACCCGTTCCCATCTCACACACACACACGTACACACCCATACACACACACACTGACTCATTCACAAACACTCACTGCCATACACACTCAGATATGTACACGTACACACACCCAAACGTCCACAATCACAAACATAGATGCACACGCTCATTCATGCACATATTTACAAATTCACACTCAAATGTAATCAGACACGTACAAACACAGAAACACACACAGATATAAACAAACACTAACACACATGTGAACACACACAGGAGACAACACACACACCCCTACCCTCACATTCACACACTCACAGAAAAACACAATCACACTTAAAAAACACACGTGCATACGCAGACATGTGAATACACCCAAGCCAACACAGTAACATACAAATGCACTCATTCACTGACTCTCATACTCACCCACATATCTCCCACTGCATGCACTCACACACATACACACACACACGCACACACTCACACCAACGCACACAAGAACCAACCTCACACAATCATTCACACTCCCGCACCCAAGCACCAACGCACACTCAATCCCAAACTCACTGACACACTCACTTGCAAACGCCTGCACATTCTCACACACCTCCCCACACCAAAACACAATGTCACACACTAACTCATTCACACTAACTCTCGCACCCATGAACAAAGAAATTCATGTTCAAATACACATGTACACACAGATGCAGTCACACATTCACTCACATACACCCACCAACACCCCAAAACTCACACTCACACTCACCCACACATGACTCCCTTGCAATCACATGCACACCTACAGAGAAAAAAATTCCAGACGCTCGCACACTCACATTTACACTCCCGCACAGTCACTTACACACACATTCAAAACTCACACGCTCATACACCTACACGTTTACACATTTACTCTGTCTCGCACTCACACACAAACACCCTCCAAAGCATTTGAATCCATACTCAGACACACATGCCAACCCACTAAGACACATCACACAAATACACACACTCACCCCTCACATACACATTCAAACACACACAGACACACAAGCCAACTCACAAAAACAAAATTCTCACATTGACTCTGTCACTCACACTCACACACTCAACACCACATGCAATCACACACACACAGAAACACAAACACACACGGGAATACGCTCTCTCGCATTCACTGAAACACACATTTATACACCCTCTTACACACCCACACACACAGAAATACAGACTCACAAACATGTGCCCATACAATCACACATATGCACCCCGTCATTCACTCACACATTCATACTCACTCACACTCAAAAACAGACTCACACACCCACACCCACACACAGAAATACATACTCACAAATATACGCACATACAGTCACACCTATGTCCCCACTCTTACTCCGACTCACACACTCATACCCCCTTACTCAAAAATAGACTCACACCTCTACACACACAAAAATACACACTCACAAACAGGTACATACAATATCACATATGTACCCCCTTTCCGTCACTCAAACATTTATACTCACTCACACTCAAAAAGAGATTCAAACACCTACCCACACACAAATACCCACTCACAAGCATATACACCTACAAACACAAATGCCCACATGCACAGATGACAACACACACTCATGCACACCCATACAAACCCATGAACACCAACACTCACACACCCACCCTCACACCAAACGCATTCACATGCTTTCACACTCACACACACAAACACACACACACCCTTGAATTCATACTCTGACCCATAAGCCAACCCACTAAGACCCATCAGTCACACACACCCACACATAACTCACACACATTGAAATACGTACTGAAACACAGAAGCCAACTCCCACGAATAAAACTCTCACGCAGACTGTCACTGACACACACTCACCGACACATGCTATCAAACGTACACACACAAACACAGACACACTCTCTCACATTCCCTCAAACTCAGATACAAACACCCACACTTACACACTCACACACGCAGAAATATGCACTCACAAGTATACACACATACAATCACACATAGGTACCCACTCTCACTCTCACTCACACAGTCATACGCACTTACTTAAAAATTGACTCACACCTATACACACACAAAAAGGCACACTCACAAGCATATACACGTCAAAACACAAGCACACATGCCAACACACAGTCACACATTACACACGTACAGAAATACACACTCACATATATACGCACATACAATCACACATTATGCACACCTGTCACTCACTCACACCTTCGTACTCACTCGCACTCAAAAGTAGACTCACACACCTACACACACACAGAAATACACACTCACAAATATACACACATACAATCACACAATTTACCCACTCTAACTCTGACTCACACAGTCATACTCACTCACTCAAAGATAGACTCACACCTATACACACACAAGAATATACACTCCCAGGCATATACACATGAAAACACAAACACACATGCACCGATGCCAACAGTCACACACACTTTACACACTTATAAACACAGAAGTCACACACTCACCTCACAAACATATGTACATGCCATATCACATATGTACCCCCTTTCAGTCACTCACACATTTATACTCACTCACACTCAAAAATAATCTCAAACACCTACACACACAAATACGCACTCACAAGCCTATGCACATACAAACATAATCACACACATACACAGATGCCAACACACCTGCACACACCCATACACACACTCAAAAGCACACACACATTCACCCTCACACACATATGAACCTACACGTACACACAAATGCACGAGTACAAACACAAACACAACACACAGACACATAACGCAAAACACAGTATTGTACACATCACACACCAGCACACACAAAAACCCTTACACAAAAACATTCATATACATACACCCTTGGACACAAGCACTCACACACCAACATACACACTTACACAGTAAGTCACAAACACTCACACTCAAAAATAGGCTCACACACCTACACACACACAGAAATACACACTCAACACTATACGCACATACAATCACACATATGTACCTACTCTCGCTCTCACTCACATATTCATACGTACTCAAAAATGGACTCGCACCTATACACACACAAAATTACACACTCACAAGCATATACACATGAAAACACAAACACACATACACAGATGCCAACACACAGTCACACACACCCTTACACACTTATAACCACACAAGTCACACACTCACCCTCACACACACTTACACACATATGAACATACACATGCAGACATTCACACTCTCTCACACACACACTCACCCACAAACTCACCCACAATATTGAATCGATACTCAAACCCGAGGCAACACACTGACACACATCACAAACGCACACCCGTTCCCATCTCACACACACACACGTACACACCCATACACACACACACTGACTCATTCACAAACACTCACTGCCATACACACTCAGATATGTACACGTACACACACCCAAACGTCCACAATCACAAACATAGATGCACACGCTCATTCATGCACATATTTACAAATTCACACTCAAATGTAATCAGACACGTACAAACACAGAAACACACACAGATATAAACAAACACTAACACACATGTGAACACACACAGGAGACAACACACACACCCCTACCCTCACATTCACACACTCACAGAAAAACACAATCACACTTAAAAAACACACGTGCATACGCAGACATGTGAATACACCCAAGCCAACACAGTAACATACAAATGCACTCATTCACTGACTCTCATACTCACCCACATATCTCCCACTGCATGCACTCACACACATACACACACACACGCACACACTCACACCAACGCACACAAGAACCAACCTCACACAATCATTCACACTCCCGCACCCAAGCACCAACGCACACTCAATCCCAAACTCACTGACACACTCACTTGCAAACGCCTGCACATTCTCACACACCTCCCCACACCAAAACACAATGTCACACACTAACTCATTCACACTAACTCTCGCACCCATGAACAAAGAAATTCATGTTCAAATACACATGTACACACAGATGCAGTCACACATTCACTCACATACACCCACCAACACCCCAAAACTCACACTCACACTCACCCACACATGACTCCCTTGCAATCACATGCACACCTACAGAGAAAAAAATTCCAGACGCTCGCACACTCACATTTACACTCCCGCACAGTCACTTACACACACATTCAAAACTCACACGCTCATACACCTACACGTTTACACATTTACTCTGTCTCGCACTCACACACAAACACCCTCCAAAGCATTTGAATCCATACTCAGACACACATGCCAACCCACTAAGACACATCACACAAATACACACACTCACCCCTCACATACACATTCAAACACACACAGACACACAAGCCAACTCACAAAAACAAAATTCTCACATTGACTCTGTCACTCACACTCACACACTCAACACCACATGCAATCACACACACACAGAAACACAAACACACACGGGAATACGCTCTCTCGCATTCACTGAAACACACATTTATACACCCTCTTACACACCCACACACACAGAAATACAGACTCACAAACATGTGCCCATACAATCACACATATGCACCCCGTCATTCACTCACACATTCATACTCACTCACACTCAAAAACAGACTCACACACCCACACCCACACACAGAAATACATACTCACAAATATACGCACATACAGTCACACCTATGTCCCCACTCTTACTCCGACTCACACACTCATACCCCCTTACTCAAAAATAGACTCACACCTCTACACACACAAAAATACACACTCACAAACAGGTACATACAATATCACATATGTACCCCCTTTCCGTCACTCAAACATTTATACTCACTCACACTCAAAAAGAGATTCAAACACCTACCCACACACAAATACCCACTCACAAGCATATACACCTACAAACACAAATGCCCACATGCACAGATGACAACACACACTCATGCACACCCATACAAACCCATGAACACCAACACTCACACACCCACCCTCACACCAAACGCATTCACATGCTTTCACACTCACACACACAAACACACACACACCCTTGAATTCATACTCTGACCCATAAGCCAACCCACTAAGACCCATCAGTCACACACACCCACACATAACTCACACACATTGAAATACGTACTGAAACACAGAAGCCAACTCCCACGAATAAAACTCTCACGCAGACTGTCACTGACACACACTCACCGACACATGCTATCAAACGTACACACACAAACACAGACACACTCTCTCACATTCCCTCAAACTCAGATACAAACACCCACACTTACACACTCACACACGCAGAAATATGCACTCACAAGTATACACACATACAATCACACATAGGTACCCACTCTCACTCTCACTCACACAGTCATACGCACTTACTTAAAAATTGACTCACACCTATACACACACAAAAAGGCACACTCACAAGCATATACACGTCAAAACACAAGCACACATGCCAACACACAGTCACACATTACACACGTACAGAAATACACACTCACATATATACGCACATACAATCACACATTATGCACACCTGTCACTCACTCACACCTTCGTACTCACTCGCACTCAAAAGTAGACTCACACACCTACACACACACAGAAATACACACTCACAAATATACACACATACAATCACACAATTTACCCACTCTAACTCTGACTCACACAGTCATACTCACTCACTCAAAGATAGACTCACACCTATACACACACAAGAATATACACTCCCAGGCATATACACATGAAAACACAAACACACATGCACCGATGCCAACAGTCACACACACTTTACACACTTATAAACACAGAAGTCACACACTCACCTCACAAACATATGTACATGCCATATCACATATGTACCCCCTTTCAGTCACTCACACATTTATACTCACTCACACTCAAAAATAATCTCAAACACCTACACACACAAATACGCACTCACAAGCCTATGCACATACAAACATAATCACACACATACACAGATGCCAACACACCTGCACACACCCATACACACACTCAAAAGCACACACACATTCACCCTCACACACATATGAACCTACACGTACACACAAATGCACGAGTACAAACACAAACACAACACACAGACACATAACGCAAAACACAGTATTGTACACATCACACACCAGCACACACAAAAACCCTTACACAAAAACATTCATATACATACACCCTTGGACACAAGCACTCACACACCAACATACACACTTACACAGTAAGTCACAAACACTCACACTCAAAAATAGGCTCACACACCTACACACACACAGAAATACACACTCAACACTATACGCACATACAATCACACATATGTACCTACTCTCGCTCTCACTCACATATTCATACGTACTCAAAAATGGACTCGCACCTATACACACACAAAATTACACACTCACAAGCATATACACATGAAAACACAAACACACATACACAGATGCCAACACACAGTCACACACACCCTTACACACTTATAACCACACAAGTCACACACTCACCCTCACACACACTTACACACATATGAACATACACATGCAGACATTCACACTCTCTCACACACACACTCACCCACAAACTCACCCACAATATTGAATCGATACTCAAACCCGAGGCAACACACTGACACACATCACAAACGCACACCCGTTCCCATCTCACACACACACACGTACACACCCATACACACACACACTGACTCATTCACAAACACTCACTGCCATACACACTCAGATATGTACACGTACACACACCCAAACGTCCACAATCACAAACATAGATGCACACGCTCATTCATGCACATATTTACAAATTCACACTCAAATGTAATCAGACACGTACAAACACAGAAACACACACAGATATAAACAAACACTAACACACATGTGAACACACACAGGAGACAACACACACACCCCTACCCTCACATTCACACACTCACAGAAAAACACAATCACACTTAAAAAACACACGTGCATACGCAGACGTGAATACACCCAAGCCAACACAGTAACATACAAATGCACTCATTCACTGACTCTCATACTCACCCACATATCTCCCACTGCATGCACTCAAACACATACACACACACACGCACACACTCACACCAACGCACACAAGAACCAACCTCACACAATCATTCACACTCCCGCACCCAAGCACCAACGCCCACTCAATCCCAAACTCACTGACACACTCACTTGCAAACGCCTGCACATTCTCACACACCTCCCCACACCAAAACACAATGTCACACACTAACTCATTCACACTAACTCTCGCACCCATGAACAAAGAAATTCATGTTCAAATACACATGTACACACAGATGCAGTCACACATTCACTCACATACACCCACCAACACCCCAAAACTCACACTCACACTCACCCACACATGACTCCCTTGCAATCACATGCACACCTACAGAGAAAAAAATTCCAGACGCTCGCACACTCACATTTACACTCCCGCACAGTCACTTACACACACATTCAAAACTCACACGCTCATACACCTACACGTTTACACATTTACTCTGTCTCGCACTCACACACAAACACCCTCCAAAGCATTTGAATCCATACTCAGACACACATGCCAACCCACTAAGACACATCACACAAATACACACACTCACCCCTCACATACACATTCAAACACACACAGACACACAAGCCAACTCACAAAAACAAAATTCTCACATTGACTCTGTCACTCACACTCACACACTCAACACCACATGCAATCACACACACACAGAAACACAAACACACACGGGAATACGCTCTCTCGCATTCACTGAAACACACATTTATACACCCTCTTACACACCCACACACACAGAAATACAGACTCACAAACATGTGCCCATACAATCACACATATGCACCCCGTCATTCACTCACACATTCATACTCACTCACACTCAAAAACAGACTCACACACCCACACACACACACACAGAAATACATACTCACAAATATACGCACATACAGTCACACCTATGTCCCCACTCTTACTCCGACTCACACACTCATACCCCCTTACTCAAAAATAGACTCACACGTCTACACACACAAAAATACACACTCACAAACAGGTACATACAATATCACATATGTACCCCCTTTCCGTCACTCAAACATTTATACTCACTCACACTCAAAAAGAGATTCAAACACCTACACACACACAAATACCCACTCACAAGCATATACACCTACAAACACAAATGCCCACATGCACAGATGACAACACACACTCATGCACACCCATACAAACCCATGAACACCAACACTCACACACCCACCCTCACACCAAACGCATTCACATGCTTTCACACTCACACACACAAACACACACACACCCTTGAATTCATACTCTTACCCATAAGCCAACCCACTAAGACCCATCAGTCACACACACCCACACATAACTCACACACATTGAAATACGTACTGAAACACAGAAGCCAACTCCCACGAATAAAACTCTCACGCAGACTGTCACTGACACACACTCACCGACACATGCTATCAAACGTACACACACAAACACACACACTCTCTCACATTCCCTCAAACTCAGATACAAACACCCACACTTACACACTCACACACGCGGAAATATGCACTCACAAGTATACACACATACAATCACACATAGGTACCCACTCTCACTCTCACTCACACAGTCATACGCACTTACTTAAAAATAGACTCACACCTATACACACACAAAAAGGCACACTCACAAGCATATACACGTAAAAACACAAGCACACATGCCAACACACAGTCACACATTACACACGTACAGAAATACACACTCACATATATACGCACATACAATCACACATTATGCACACCTGTCACTCACTCACACCTTCGTACTCACTCACACTCAAAAGTAGACTCACACACCTACACACACACAGAAATACACACTCACAAATATACACACATACAATCACACAATTTACCCACTCTAACTCTGACTCACACAGTCATACTCACTCACTCAAAGATAGACTCACACCTATACACACACAAGAATATACACTCCCAGGCATATACACATGAAAACACAAACACACATGCACCGATGCCAACAGTCACACACACTTTACACACTTATAAACACAGAAGTCACACACTCACCTCACAAACATATGTACATGCCTTATCACATATGTACCCCCTTTCAGTCACTCACACATTTATACTCACTCACACTCAAAAATAATCTCAAACACCTACACACACAAATACGCACTCACAAGCCTATGCACATACAAACATAATCACACACATACACAGATTCCAACACACCTGCACACACCCATACACACACTCAAAAGCACACACACATTCACCCTCACACACATATGAACCTACACGTACACACAAATGCACGAGTACAAACACAAACACAACACACAGACACATAACGCAAAACACAGTATTGTACACATCACACACCAGCACACACAAAAACCCTTACACAAAAACATTCATATACATACACCCTTGGACACAAGCACTCACACACCAACATACACACTTACACAGTAAGTCACAAACACTCACACTCAAAAATAGGCTCACACACCTACACACACACAGAAATACACACTCAACACTATACGCACATACAATCACACATATGTACCTACTCTCGCTCTCACTCACATATTCATACGTACTCAAAAATGGACTCGCACCTATACACACACAAAATTACACACTCACAAGCATATACACATGAAAACACAAACACACATACACAGATGCCAACACACAGTCACACACACCCTTACACACTTATAACCACACAAGTCACACACTCACCCTCACACACACTTACACACATGAACATACACATGCAGACATTCACACTCTCTCACACACACACTCACCCACAAACTCACCCACAATATTGAATCGATACTCAAACCCGAGGCAACACACTGACACACATCACAAACGCACACCCATTCCCATCTCACACACACACACGTACACACCCATACACACACACACTGACTCATTCACAAACACTCACAGCCATACACACTCAGATATGTACACGTACACACACCCAAACGTCCACAATCACAAACATAGATGCACACGCTCATTCAGGCACATATTTACAAATTCACACTCAAATGTAATCAGACACGTACAAACACAGAAACACACACAGATATAAACAAACACTAACACACATGCGAACACACACAGGAGACAACACACACACCCCTACCCTCACATTCACACACTCACAGAAAAACACAATCACACTTAAAAAACACACGTGCATACGCAGACATGTGAATACACCCAAGCCAACACAGTAACATACAAATGCACTCATTCACTGACTCTCATACTCACCCACATATCTCCCACTGCATGCACTCACACACATACACACACACGCACACACTCACATCAATGCACACAATAACCAACCTCACACAATCATTCACACTCCCGCACCCAAGTACCAATGCACACTCAATCCCAAACTCACTGACACACTCACTTGCAAACGCCTGCACATTCTCACACACCTCCCCACACCAAAACACAATGTCACACACTAACTCATTCACACTAACTCTCGCACCCATGAACAAAGAAATTCATGTTCAAATACACATGTACACACAGATGCAGTCACACATTCACTCACATACACCCACCAACACCCCAAAACTCACACTCACCCACACAAGACTCCCTTGCAATCACATGCACACCTACAGAGAAAAAATTCCAGACGCTCGCACACTCACATTTACACTCCCGCACAGTCACTTACACACACATTCAAAACTCACACGCTCATACACCTACACGTTTACACATTTACTCTGTCTCGCACTCACACACAAACACCCTCCAAAGCATTTGAATCCATACTCAGACACACATGCCAACCCACTAAGACACATCACACAAATACACACACTCACCGCTCACATACACTTTCAAACACACACAAACACACAAGCCAACTCACAAAAACAAAATTCTCACATTGACTCTGTCACTCACACTCACACACTCAACACCACATGCAATCACACACACACAGAAACACAAACACACACGGGAATACGCTCTCTCGCATTCACTGAAACACACATTTATGCACCCTCTTACACACCCACACACACAGAAATACGGACTCACAAACATAGGCCCGTACAATCACACCTATGTACGCCGTCATTCACTCACACATTCATACTCACTCACACTCAAAAACAGACTCACACACCCACACCCACACACAGAAATACATACTCACAAATATACGCACATACAGTCACACCTATGTCCCCACTCTTACTCCGACTCACACACTCATACCCCCTTACTCAAAAATAGACTCACACCTCTACACACACAAAAATACACACTCACAAACAGGTACATACAATATCACATATGTACCCCCTTTCTGTCACTCAAACATTTATACTCACTCACACTCAAAAAGAGATTCAAACACCTACCCACACACAAATACCCACTCACAAGCATATACACCTACAAACACAAATGCCCACATGCACAGATGACAACACACACTCATGCACACCCATACAAACCCATGAACACCAACACTCACACACCCACCCTCACACCAAACGCATTCACATGCTTTCACACTCACACACACAAACACACACACACCCTTGAATTCATACTCTGACCCATAAGCCAACCCACTAAGACCCATCAGTCACACACACCCACACATAACTCACACACATTGAAATACGTACTGAAACACAGAAGCCAACTCCCACGAATAAAACTCTCACGCAGACTGTCACTGACACACACTCACCGACACATGCTATCAAACGTACACACACAAACACAGACACACTCTCTCACATTCCCTCAAACTCAGATACAAACACCCACACTTACACACTCACACACGCAGAAATATGCACTCACAAGTATACACACATACAATCACACATAGGTACCCACTCTCACTCTCACTCACACAGTCATACGCACTTACTTAAAAATTGACTCACACCTATACACACACAAAAAGGCACACTCACAAGCATATACACGTAAAAACACAAGCACACATGCCAACACACAGTCACACATTACACACGTACAGAAATACACACTCACATATATACGCACATACAATCACACATTATGCACACCTGTCACTCACTCACACCTTCGTACTCACTCGCACTCAAAAGTAGACTCACACACCTACACACACACAGAAATACACACTCACAAATATACACACATACAATCACTCAATTTACCCACTCTAACTCTGACTCACACAGTCATACTCACTCAAAGATAGACTCACACCTATACACACACACAAGAATATACACTCCCAGGCATATACACATGAAAACACAAACACACATGCACCGATGCCCACAGTCACACACACCTTTACACACTTATAAACACAGAAGTCACACACTCACCTCACAAACATATGTACATGCCATATCACATATGTACCCCCTTTCAGTCACTCACACATTTATACTCACTCACACTCAAAAATAATCTCAAACACCTACACACACAAATACGCACTCACAAGCCTATGCACAACATACAAACGTAAACACACACATACACAGATGCCAACACAGCTGCACACACCCATACACACACTCAAAAGCACACACACATTCACCCTCACACACATATGAACCTACACGTACACACAAATGCACGAGTACAAACACAAACACAACACACAGACACATAACGCAAAACACAATATTGTACACATCACACACCAGCCCACACAAAAACCCTTACACAAAAACATTCATATACATACACCCTTGGACACAAGCACTCACACACCAACATACACACTTACACAGTAAGTCACAAACACTCACACTCAAAAATAGGCTCACACACCTACACACACACAGAAATACACACTCAACACTATACGCACATACAATCACACATATGTACCTACTCTCGCTCTCACTCACATATTCATACGTACTCAAAAATGGACTCGCACCTATACACACACAAAATTACACACTCACAAGCATATACACATGAAAACACAAACACACATACACAGATGCCAACACACAGTCACACACACCCTTACACACTTATAACCACACAAGTCACACACTCACCCTCACACACACTTACACACATGAACATACACATGCAGACATTCACACTCTCTCACACACACACTCACCCACAATATTGAATCGATACTCAAACCCGAGGCAACACACTGACACACATCACAAACGCACACCCGTTCCCATCTCACACACACACACGTACACACCCATACACACACACACTGACTCATTCACAAACACTCACAGCCATACACACTCAGATATGTACACGTACACACACCCAAACGTCCACAATCACAAACATAGATGCACACGCTCATTCAGGCACGTATTTACAAATTCACACTCAAATGTAATCAGACACGTACAAACACAGAAACACACACAGATATAAACAAACACTAACACACATGCGAACACACACAGGAGACAACACACACACCCCTACCCTCACATTCACACACTCACAGAAAAACACAATCACACTTAAAAAACACACGTGCATACGCAGACATGTGAATACACCCAAGCCAACACAGTAACATACAAATGCACTCATTCACTGACTCTCATACTCACCCACATATCTCCCACTGCATGCACTCACACACATACACACACACACGCACACACTCACACCAACGCACACAAGAACCAACCTCACACAATCATTCACACTCCCGCACCCAAGCACCAACGCCCACTCAATCCCAAACTCACTGACACACTCACTTGCAAACGCCTGCACATTCTCACACACCTCCCCACACCAAAACACAATGTCACACACTAACTCATTCACACTAACTCTCGCACCCATGAACAAAGAAATTCATGTTCAAATACACATGTACACACAGATGCAGTCACACATTCACTCACATACACCCACCAACACCCCAAAACTCACACTCACACTCACCCACACATGACTCCCTTGCAATCACATGCACACCTACAGAGAAAAAAATTACAGACGCTCGCACACTCACATTTACACTCCCGCACAGTCACTTACACACACATTCAAAACTCACACGCTCATACACCTACACGTTTACACATTTACTCTGTCTCGCACTCACACACAAACACCCTCCAAAGCATTTGAATCCATACTCAGACACACATGCCAACCCACTAAGACACATCACACAAATACACACACTCACCCCTCACATACACATTCAAACACACACAGACACACAAGCCAACTCACAAAAACAAAATTCTCACATTGACTCTGTCACTCACACTCACACACTCAACACCACATGCAATCACACACACACAGAAACACAAACACACACGGGAATACGCTCTCTCGCATTCACTGAAACACACATTTATACACCCTCTTACACACCCACACACACAGAAATACAGACTCACAAACATGTGCCCATACAATCACACATATGCACCCCGTCATTCACTCACACATTCATACTCACTCACACTCAAAAACAGACTCACACACCCACACCCACACACAGAAATACATACTCACAAATATACGCACATACAGTCACACCTATGTCCCCACTCTTACTCCGACTCACACACTCATACCCCCTTACTCAAAAATAGACTCACACCTCTACACACACAAAAATACACACTCACAAACAGGTACATACAATATCACATATGTACCCCCTTTCCGTCACTCAAACATTTATACTCACTCACACTCAAAAAGAGATTCAAACACCTACCCACACACAAATACCCACTCACAAGCATATACACCTACAAACACAAATGCCCACATGCACAGATGACAACACACACTCATGCACACCCATACAAACCCATGAACACCAACACTCACACACCCACCCTCACACCAAACGCATTCACATGCTTTCACACTCACACACACAAACACACACACACCCTTGAATTCATACTCTGACCCATAAGCCAACCCACTAAGACCCATCAGTCACACACACCCACACATAACTCACACACATTGAAATACGTACTGAAACACAGAAGCCAACTCCCACGAATAAAACTCTCACGCAGACTGTCACTGACACACACTCACCGACACATGCTATCAAACGTACACACACAAACACAGACACACTCTCTCACATTCCCTCAAACTCAGATACAAACACCCACACTTACACACTCACACACGCAGAAATATGCACTCACAAGTATACACACATACAATCACACATAGGTACCCACTCTCACTCTCACTCACACAGTCATACGCACTTACTTAAAAATTGACTCACACCTATACACACACAAAAAGGCACACTCACAAGCATATACACGTAAAAACACAAGCACACATGCCAACACACAGTCACACATTACACACGTACGGAAATACACACTCACATATATACGCACATACAATCACACATTATGCACACCTGTCACTCACTCACACCTTCGTACTCACTCGCACTCAAAAGTAGACTCACACACCTACACACACACAGAAATACACACTCACAAATATACACACATACAATCACACAATTTACCCACTCTAACTCTGACTCACACAGTCATACTCACTCACTCAAAGATAGACTCACACCTATACACACACAAGAATATACACTCCCAGGCATTTACACATGAAAACACAAACACACATGCACCGATGCCAACAGTCACACACACTTTACACACTTATAAACACAGAAGTCACACACTCACCTCACAAACATATGTACATGCCATATCACATATGTACCCCCTTTCAGTCACTCACACATTTATACTCACTCACACTCAAAAATAATCTCAAACACCTACACACACAAATACGCACTCACAAGCCTATGCACATACAAACATAATCACACACATACACAGATTCCAACACACCTGCACACACCCATACACACACTCAAAAGCACACACACATTCACCCTCACACACATATGAACCTACACGTACACACAAATGCACGAGTACAAACACAAACACAACACACAGACACATAACGCAAAACACAGTATTGTACACATCACACACCAGCACACACAAAAACCCTTACACAAAAACATTCATATACATACACCCTTGGACACAAGCACTCACACACCAACATACACACTTACACAGTAAGTCACAAACACACACTCAAAAATAGGCTCACACACCTACACACACACAGAAATACACACTCAACACTATACGCACATACAATCACACATATGTACCTACTCTCGCTCTCACTCACATATTCATACGTACTCAAAAATGGACTCGCACCTATACACACACAAAATTACACACTCACAAGCATATACACATGAAAACACAAACACACATACACAGATGCCAACACACAGTCACACACACCCTTACACACTTATAACCACACAAGTCACACACTCACCCTCACACACACTTACACACATATGAACATACACATGCAGACATTCACACTCTCTCACACACACACTCACCCACAAAATCACCCACAATATTGAATCGATACTCAAACCCGAGGCAACACACTGACACACATCACAAACGCACACCCGTTCCCATCTCACACACACACACGTACACACCCATACACACACACACTGACTCATTCACAAACACTCACAGCCATACACACTCAGATATGTACACGTACACACACCCAAACGTCCACAATCACAAACATAGATGCACACGCTCATTCATGCACATATTTACAAATTCACACTCAAATGTAATCAGACACGTACAAACACAGAAACACACACAGATATAAACAAACACTAACACACATGTGAACACACACAGGAGACAACACACACACCCCTACCCTCACATTCACACACTCACAGAAAAACACAATCACACTTAAAAAACACACGTGCATACGCAGACATGTGAATACACCCAAGCCAACACAGTAACATACAAATGCACTCATTCACTGACTCTCATACTCACCCACATATCTCCCACTGCATGCACTCACACACATACACACACACACGCACACACTCACACCAACGCACACAAGAACCAACCTCACACAATCATTCACACTCCCGCACCCAAGCACCAACGCCCACTCAATCCCAAACTCACTGACACACTCACTTGCAAACGCCTGCACATTCTCACACACCTCCCCACACCAAAACACAATGTCACACACTAACTCATTCACACTAACTCTCGCACCCATGAACAAAGAAATTCATGTTCAAATACACATGTACACACAGATGCAGTCACACATTCACTCACATCCACCCACCAACACCCCAAAACTCACACTCACACTCACCCACACATGACTCCCTTGCAATCACATGCACACCTACAGAGAAAAAAATTCCAGACGCTCGCACACTCACATTTACACTCCCGCACAGTCACTTACACACACATTCAAAACTCACACGCTCATACACCTACACGTTTACACATTTACTCTGTCTCGCACTCACACACAAACACCCTCCAAAGCATTTGAATCCATACTCAGACACACATGCCAACCCACTAAGACACATCACACAAATACACACACTCACCCCTCACATACACATTCAAACACACACAGACACACAAGCCAACTCACAAAAACAAAATTCTCACATTGACTCTGTCACTCACACTCACACACTCAACACCACATGCAATCACACACACACAGAAACACAAACACACACGGGAATACGCTCTCTCGCATTCACTGAAACACACATTTATACACCCTCTTACACACCCACACACACAGAAATACAGACTCACAAACATGTGCCCATACAATCACACATATGCACCCCGTCATTCACTCACACATTCATACTCACTCACACTCAAAAACAGACTCACACACCCACACCCACACACAGAAATACATACTCACAAATATACGCACATACAGTCACACCTATGTCCCCACTCTTACTCCGACTCACACACTCATACCCCCTTACTCAAAAATAGACTCACACCTCTACACACACAAAAATACACACTCACAAACAGGTACATACAATATCACATATGTACCCCCTTTCCGTCACTCAAACATTTATACTCACTCACACTCAAAAAGAGATTCAAACACCTACCCACACACAAATACCCACTCACAAGCATATACACCTACAAACACAAATGCCCACATGCACAGATGACAACACACACTCATGCACACCCATACAAACCCATGAACACCAACACTCACACACCCACCCTCACACCAAACGCATTCACATGCTTTCACACTCACACACACAAACACACACACACCCTTGAATTCATACTCTGACCCATAAGCCAACCCACTAAGACCCATCAGTCACACACACCCACACATAACTCACACACATTGAAATACGTACTGAAACACAGAAGCCAACTCCCACGAATAAAACTCTCACGCAGACTGTCACTGACACACACTCACCGACACATGCTATCAAACGTACACACACAAACACAGACACACTCTCTCACATTCCCTCAAACTCAGATACAAACACCCACACTTACACACTCACACACGCAGAAATATGCACTCACAAGTATACACACATACAATCACACATAGGTACCCACTCTCACTCTCACTCACACAGTCATACGCACTTACTTAAAAATTGACTCACACCTATACACACACAAAAAGGCACACTCACAAGCATATACACGTCAAAACACAAGCACACATGCCAACACACAGTCACACATTACACACGTACAGAAATACACACTCACATATATACGCACATACAATCACACATTATGCACACCTGTCACTCACTCACACCTTCGTACTCACTCGCACTCAAAAGTAGACTCACACACCTACACACACACAGAAATACACACTCACAAATATACACACATACAATCACACAATTTACCCACTCTAACTCTGACTCACACAGTCATACTCACTCACTCAAAGATAGACTCACACCTATACACACACAAGAATATACACTCCCAGGCATATACACATGAAAACACAAACACACATGCACCGATGCCAACAGTCACACACACTTTACACACTTATAAACACAGAAGTCACACACTCACCTCACAAACATATGTACATGCCATATCACATATGTACCCCCTTTCAGTCACTCACACATTTATACTCACTCACACTCAAAAATAATCTCAAACACCTACACACACAAATACGCACTCACAAGCCTATGCACATACAAACATAATCACACACATACACAGATTCCAACACACCTGCACACACCCATACACACACTCAAAAGCACACACACATTCACCCTCACACACATATGAACCTACACGTACACACAAATGCACGAGTACAAACACAAACACAACACACAGACACATAACGCAAAACACAGTATTGTACACATCACACACCAGCACACACAAAAACCCTTACACAAAAACAGTCATATACATACACCCTTGGACACAAGCACTCACACACCAACATACACACTTACACAGTAAGTCACAAACACACACTCAAAAATAGGCTCACACACCTACACACACACAGAAATACACACTCAACACTATACGCACATACAATCACACATATGTACCTACTCTCGCTCTCACTCACATATTCATACGTACTCAAAAATGGACTCGCACCTATACACACACAAAATTACACACTCACAAGCATATACACATGAAAACACAAACACACATACACAGATGCCAACACACAGTCACACACACCCTTACACACTTATAACCACACAAGTCACACACTCACCCTCACACACACTTACACACATGAACATACACATGCAGACATTCACACTCTCTCACACACACACTCACCCACAAACTCACCCACAATATTGAATCGATACTCAAACCCGAGGCAACACACTGACACACATCACAAACGCACACCCGTTCCCATCTCACACACACACACGTACACACCCATACACACACACACTGACTCATTCACAAACACTCACAGCCATACACACTCAGATATGTACACATACACACACCCAAACGTCCACAATCACAAACATAGATGCACACGCTCATTCAGGCACATATTTACAAATTCACACTCAAATGTAATCAGACACGTACAAACACAGAAACACACACAGATATAAACAAACACTAACACACATGCGAACACACACAGGAGACAACACACACACCCCTACCCTCACATTCACACACTCACAGAAAAACACAATCACACTTAAAAAACACACGTGCATACGCAGACATGTGAATACACCCAAGCCAACACAGTAACATACAAATGCACTCATTCACTGACTCTCATACTCACCCACATATCTCCCACTGCATGCACTCACACACATACACACACACGCACACACTCACACCAATGCACACAATAACCAACCTCACACAATCATTCACACTCCCGCACCCAAGTACCAATGCACACTCAATCCCAAACTCACTGACACACTCACTTGCAAACGCCTGCACATTCTCACACACCTCCCCACACCAAAACACAATGTCACACACTAACTCATTCACACTAACTCTCGCACCCATGAACAAAGAAATTCATGTTCAAATACACATGTACACACAGATGCAGTCACACATTCACTCACATACACCCACCAACACCCCAAAACTCACACTCACCCACACAAGACTCCCTTGCAATCACATGCACACCTACAGAGAAAAAATTCCAGACGCTCGCACACTCACATTTACACTCCCGCACAGTCACTTACACACACATTCAAAACTCACACGCTCATACACCTACACGTTTACACATTTACTCTGTCTCGCACTCACACACAAACACCCTCCAAAGCATTTGAATCCATACTCAGACACACATGCCAACCCACTAAGACACATCACACAAATACACACACTCACCCCTCACATACACATTCAAACACACACAGACACACAAGCCAACTCACAAAAACAAAATTCTCACATTGACTCTGTCACTCACACTCACACACTCAACACCACATGCAATCACACACACACAGAAACACAAACACACACGGGAATACGCTCTCTCGCATTCACTGAAACACACATTTATGCACCCTCTTACACACCCACACACACAGAAATACGGACTCACAAACATGTGCCCGTACAATCACACCTATGCACCCCGTCATTCACTCACACATTCATACTCACTCACACTCAAAAACAGACTCACACACCCACACCCACACACAGAAATACATACTCACAAATATACGCACATACAGTCACACCTATGTCCCCACTCTTACTCCGACTCACACACTCATACCCCCTTACTCAAAAATAGACTCACACCTCTACACACACAAAAATACACACTCACAAACAGGTACATACAATATCACATATGTACCCCCTTTCCGTCACTCAAACATTTATACTCACTCACACTCAAAAAGAGATTCAAACACCTACCCACACACAAATACCCACTCACAAGCATATACACCTACAAACACAAATGCCCACATGCACAGATGACAACACACACTCATGCACACCCATACAAACCCATGAACACCAACACTCACACACCCACCCTCACACCAAACGCATTCACATGCTTTCACACTCACACACACAAACACACACACACCCTTGAATTCATACTCTGACCCATAAGCCAACCCACTAAGACCCGTCACACACACCCACACATAACTCACACACATTGAAATACGTACTGAAACACAGAAGCCAACTCCCACGAATAAAACTCTCACGCAGACTGTCACTGACACACACTCACCGACACATGCTATCAAACGTACACACACAAACACAGACACACTCTCTCACATTCCCTCAAACTCAGATACAAACACCCACACTTACACACTCACACACGCAGAAATATGCACTCACAAGTATACACACATACAATCACACATAGGTACCCACTCTCACTCTCACTCACACAGTCATACGCACTTACTTAAAAATTGACTCACACCTATACACACACAAAAAGGCACACTCACAAGCATATACACGTAAAAACACAAGCACACATGCCAACACACAGTCACACATTACACACGTACAGAAATACACACTCACATATATACGCACATACAATCACACATTATGCACACCTGTCACTCACTCACACCTTCGTACTCACTCGCACTCAAAAGTAGACTCACACACCTACACACACACAGAAATACACACTCACAAATATACACACATACAATCACTCAATTTACCCACTCTAACTCTGACTCACACAGTCATACTCACTCAAAGATAGACTCACACCTATACACACACACAAGAATATACACTCCCAGGCATATACACATGAAAACACAAACACACATGCACCGATGCCCACAGTCACACACACCTTTACACACTTATAAACACAGAAGTCACACACTCACCTCACAAACATATGTACATGCCATATCACATATGTACCCCCTTTCAGTCACTCACACATTTATACTCACTCACACTCAAAAATAATCTCAAACACCTACACACACAAATACGCACTCACAAGCCTATGCACAACATACAAACGTAAACACACACATACACAGATGCCAACACAGCTGCACACACCCATACACACACTCAAAAGCACACACACATTCACCCTCACACACATATGAACCTACACGTACACACAAATGCACGAGTACAAACACAAACACAACACACAGACACATAACGCAAAACACAATATTGTACACATCACACACCAGCCCACACAAAAACCCTTACACAAAAACATTCATATACATACACCCTTGGACACAAGCACTCACACACCAACATACACACTTACACAGTAAGTCACAAACACTCACACTCAAAAATAGGCTCACACACCTACACACACACAGAAATACACACTCAACACTATACGCACATACAATCACACATATGTACCTACTCTCGCTCTCACTCACATATTCATACGTACTCAAAAATGGACTCGCACCTATACACACACAAAATTACACACTCACAAGCATATACACATGAAAACACAAACACACATACACAGATGCCAACACACAGTCACACACACCCTTACACACTTATAACCACACAAGTCACACACTCACCCTCACACACACTTACACACATGAACATACACATGCAGACATTCACACTCTCTCACACACACACTCACCCACAAACTCACCCACAATATTGAATCGATACTCAAACCCGAGGCAACACACTGACACACATCACAAACGCACACCCGTTCCCATCTCACACACACACACGTACACACCCATACACACACACACTGACTCATTCACAAACACTCACAGCCATACACACTCAGATATGTACACGTACACACACCCAAACGTCCACAATCACAAACATAGATGCACACGCTCATTCAGGCACATATTTACAAATTCACACTCAAATGTAATCAGACACGTACAAACACAGAAACACACACAGATATAAACAAACACTAACACACATGCGAACACACACAGGAGACAACACACACACCCCTACCCTCACATTCACACACTCACAGAAAAACACAATCACACTTAAAAAACACACGTGCATACGCAGACATGTGAATACACCCAAGCCAACACAGTAACATACAAATGCACTCATTCACTGACTCTCATACTCACCCACATATCTCCCACTGCATGCACTCACACACATACACACACACGCACACACTCACACCAATGCACACAATAACCAACCTCACACAATCATTCACACTCCCGCACCCAAGCACCAATGCACACTCAATCCCAAACTCACTGACACACTCACTTGCAAACGCCTGCACATTCTCACACACCTCCCCACACCAAAACACAATGTCACACACTAACTCATTCACACTAACTCTCGCACCCATGAACAAAGAAATTCATGTTCAAATACACATGTACACACAGATGCAGTCACACATTCACTCACATCCACCCACCAACACCCCAAAACTCACACTCACCCACACATGACTCCCTTGCAATCACATGCACACCTACAGAGAAAAAATTCCAGACGCTCACACACTCACATTTACACTCCCGCACAGTCACTTACACACACATTCAAAACTCACACGCTCATACACCTACACGTTTACACATTTACTCTGTCTCGCACTCACACACAAACACCCTCCAAAGCATTTGAATCCATACTCAGACACACATGCCAACCCACTAAGACACATCACACAAATACACACACTCACCCCTCACATACACATTCAAACACACACAGACACACAAGCCAACTCACAAAAACAAAATTCTCACATTGACTCTGTCACTCACACTCACACACTCAACACCACATGCAATCACACACACACAGAAACACAAACACACACGGGAATACGCTCTCTCGCATTCACTGAAACACACATTTATACACCCTCTTACACACCCACACACACAGAAATACGGACTCACAAACATGTGCCCATACAATCACACATATGCACCCCGTCATTCACTCACACATTCATACTCACTCACACTCAAAAACAGACTCACACACCCACACACACACACAGAAATACATACTCACAAATATACGCACATACAGTCACACCTATGTCCCCACTCTTACTCCGACTCACACACTCATACCCCCTTACTCAAAAATAGACTCACACCTCTACACACACAAAAATACACACTCACAAACAGGTACATACAATATCACATATGTACCCCCTTTCCGTCACTCAAACATTTATACTCACTCACACTCAAAAAGAGATTCAAACACCTACCCACACACAAATACCCACTCACAAGCATATACACCTACAAACACAAATGCCCACATGCACAGATGACAACACACACTCATGCACACCCATACAAACCCATGAACACCAACACTCACACACCCACCCTCACACCAAACGCATTCACATGCTTTCACACTCACACACACACACCCTTGAATTCATACTCTGACCCATAAGCCAACCCACTAAGACCCATCAGTCACACACACCCACACATAACTCACACACATTGAAATACGTACTGAAACACAGAAGCCAACTCCCACGAATAAAACTCTCACGCAGACTGTCACTGACACACACTCACCGACACATGCTATCAAACGTACACACACAAACACAGACACACTCTCTCACATTCCCTCAAACTCAGATACAAACACCCACACTTACACACTCACACACGCAGAAATATGCACTCACAAGTATACACACATACAATCACACATAGGTACCCACTCTCACTCTCACTCACACAGTCATACGCACTTACTTAAAAATTGACTCACACCTATACACACACAAAAAGGCACACTCACAAGCATATACACGTAAAAACACAAGCACACATGCCAACACACAGTCACACATTACACACGTACAGAAATACACACTCACATATATACGCACATACAATCACACATTATGCACACCTGTCACTCACTCACACCTTCGTACTCACTCACACTCAAAAGTAGACTCACACACCTACACACACACAGAAATACACACTCACAAATATACACACATACAATCACACAATTTACCCACTCTAACTCTGACTCACACAGTCATACTCACTCACTCAAAGATAGACTCACACCTATACACACACAAGAATATACACTCCCAGGCATATACACATGAAAACACAAACACACATGCACCGATGCCAACAGTCACACACACTTTACACACTTATAAACACAGAAGTCACACACTCACCTCACAAACATATGTACATGCCATATCACATATGTACCCCCTTTCAGTCACTCACACATTTATACTCACTCACACTCAAAAATAATCTCAAACACCTACACACACAAATACGCACTCACAAGCCTATGCACATACAAACATAATCACACACATACACAGATGCCAACACACCTGCACACACCCATACACACACTCAAAAGCACACACACATTCACCCTCACACACATATGAACCTACACGTACACACAAATGCACGAGTACAAACACAAACACAACACACAGACACATAACGCAAGACACAGTATTGTACACATCACACACCAGCACACACAAAAACCCTTACACAAAAACATTCATATACATACACCCTTGGACACAAGCACTCACACACCAACATACACACTTACACAGTAAGTCACAAACACACACTCAAAAATAGGCTCACACACCTACACACACACAGAAATACACACTCAACAGTATACGCACATACAATCACACATATGTACCTACTCTCGCTCTCACTCACATATTCATACGTACTCAAAAATGGACTCGCACCTATACACACACAAAATTACACACTCACAAGCATATACACATGAAAACACAAACACACATACACAGATGCCAACACACAGTCACACACACCCTTACACACTTATAACCACACAAGTCACACACTCACCCTCACACACACTTACACACATATGAACATACACATGCAGACATTCACACTCTCTCACACACACACTCAAGCACAAACTCACCCACAATATTGAATCGATACTCAAACCCGAGGCAACACACTGACACACATCACAAACGCACACCCGTTCCCATCTCACACACACACACGTACACACCCATACACACACACACTGACTCATTCACAAACACTCACTGCCATACACACTCAGATATGTACACGTACACACACCCAAACGTCCACAATCACAAACATAGATGCACACGCTCATTCATGCACATATTTACAAATTCACACTCAAATGTAATCAGACACGTACAAACACAGAAACACACACAGATATAAACAAACACTAACACACATGTGAACACACAGAGGAGACAACACACACACCCCTACCCTCACATTCACACACTCACAGAAAAACACAATCACACTTAAAAAACACACGTGCATACGCAGACATGTGAATACACCCAGGCCAACACAGTAACATACAAATGCACTCATTCACTGACTCTCATACTCACCCACATATCTCCCACTGCATGCACTCACACACATACACACACACACGCACACACTCACACCAACGCACACAAGAACCAACCTCACACAATCATTCACACTCCCGCACCCAAGCACCAACGCCCACTCAATCCCAAACTCACTGACACACTCACTTGCAAACGCCTGCACATTCTCACACACCTCCCCACACCAAAACACAATGTCACACACTAACTCATTCACACTAACTCTCGCACCCATGAACAAAGAAATTCATGTTCAAATACACATGTACACACAGATGCAGTCACACATTCACTCACATACACCCACCAACACCCCAAAACTCACACTCACACTCACCCACACATGACTCCCTTGCAATCACATGCACACCTACAGAGAAAAAAATTACAGACGCTCGCACACTCACATTTACACTCCCGCACAGTCACTTACACACACATTCAAAACTCACACGCTCATACACCTACACGTTTACACATTTACTCTGTCTCGCACTCACACACAAACACCCTCCAAAGCATTTGAATCCATACTCAGACACACATGCCAACCCACTAAGACACATCACACAAATACACACACTCACCCCTCACATACACATTCAAACACACACAGACACACAAGCCAACTCACAAAAACAAAATTCTCACATTGACTCTGTCACTCACACTCACACACTCAACACCACATGCAATCACACACACACAGAAACACAAACACACACGGGAATACGCTCTCTCGCATTCACTGAAACACACATTTATACACCCTCTTACACACCCACACACACAGAAATACAGACTCACAAACATGTGCCCATACAATCACACATATGCACCCCGTCATTCACTCACACATTCATACTCACTCACACTCAAAAACAGACTCACACACCCACACCCACACACAGAAATACATACTCACAAATATACGCACATACAGTCACACCTATGTCCCCACTCTTACTCCGACTCACACACTCATACCCCCTTACTCAAAAATAGACTCACACCTCTACACACACAAAAATACACACTCACAAACAGGTACATACAATATCACATATGTACCCCCTTTCCGTCACTCAAACATTTATACTCACTCACACTCAAAAAGAGATTCAAACACCTACCCACACACAAATACCCACTCACAAGCATATACACCTACAAACACAAATGCCCACATGCACAGATGACAACACACACTCATGCACACCCATACAAACCCATGAACACCAACACTCACACACCCACCCTCACACCAAACGCATTCACATGCTTTCACACTCACACACACAAACACACACACACCCTTGAATTCATACTCTGACCCATAAGCCAACCCACTAAGACCCATCAGTCACACACACCCACACATAACTCACACACATTGAAATACGTACTGAAACACAGAAGCCAACTCCCACGAATAAAACTCTCACGCAGACTGTCACTGACACACACTCACCGACACATGCTATCAAACGTACACACACAAACACAGACACACTCTCTCACATTCCCTCAAACTCAGATACAAACACCCACACTTACACACTCACACACGCAGAAATATGCACTCACAAGTATACACACATACAATCACACATAGGTACCCACTCTCACTCTCACTCACACAGTCATACGCACTTACTTAAAAATTGACTCACACCTATACACACACAAAAAGGCACACTCACAAGCATATACACGTCAAAACACAAGCACACATGCCAACACACAGTCACACATTACACACGTACAGAAATACACACTCACATATATACGCACATACAATCACACATTATGCACACCTGTCACTCACTCACACCTTCGTACTCACTCGCACTCAAAAGTAGACTCACACACCTACACACACACAGAAATACACACTCACAAATATACACACATACAATCACACAATTTACCCACTCTAACTCTGACTCACAAAGTCATACTCACTCACTCAAAGATAGACTCACACCTATACACACACAAGAATATACACTCCCAGGCATATACACATGAAAACACAAACACACATGCACCGATGCCAACAGTCACACACACTTTACTCACTTATAAACACAGAAGTCACACACTCACCTCACAAACATATGTACATGCCATATCACATATGTACCCCCTTTCAGTCACTCACACATTTATACTCACTCACACTCAAAAATAATCTCAAACACCTACACACACAAATACGCACTCACAAGCCTATGCACATACAAACATAATCACACACATACACAGATTCCAACACACCTGCACACACCCATACACACACTCAAAAGCACACACACATTCACCCTCACACACATATGAACCTACACGTACACACAAATGCACGAGTACAAACACAAACACAACACACAGACACATAACGCAAAACACAGTATTGTACACATCACACACCAGCACACACAAAAACCCTTACACAAAAACATTCATATACATACACCCTTGGACACAAGCACTCACACACCAACATACACACTTACACAGTAAGTCACAAACACACACTCAAAAATAGGCTCACACACCTACACACACACAGAAATACACACTCAACACTATACGCACATACAATCACACATATGTACCTACTCTCGCTCTCACTCACATATTCATACGTACTCAAAAATGGACTCGCACCTATACACACACAAAATTACACACTCACAAGCATATACACATGAAAACACAAACACACATACACAGATGCCAACACACAGTCACACACACCCTTACACACTTATAACCACACAAGTCACACACTCACCCTCACACACACTTACACACATATGAACATACACATGCAGACATTCACACTCTCTCACACACACACTCACCCACAAACTCACCCACAATATTGAATCGATACTCAAACCCGAGGCAACACACTGACACACATCACAAACACACACCCGTTCCCATCTCACACACACACACGTACACACCCATACACACACACACTGACTCATTCACAAACACTCACTGCCATACACACTCAGATATGTACACGTACACACACCCAAACGTCCACAATCACAAACATAGATGCACACGCTCATTCATGCACATATTTACAAATTCACACTCAAATGTAATCAGACACGTACAAACACAGAAACACACACAGATATAAACAAACACTAACACACATGTGAACACACACAGGAGACAACACACACACCCCTACCCTCACATTCACACACTCACAGAAAAACACAATCACACTTAAAAAACACACGTGCATACGCAGACATGTGAATACACCCAAGCCAACACAGTAACATACAAATGCACTCATTCACTGACTCTCATACTCACCCACATATCTCCCACTGCATGCACTCACACACATACACACACACACGCACACACTCACACCAACGCACACAAGAACCAACCTCACACAATCATTCACACTCCCGCACCCAAGCACCAACGCCCACTCAATCCCAAACTCACTGACACACTCACTTGCAAACGCCTGCACATTCTCACACACCTCCCCACACCAAAACACAATGTCACACACTAACTCATTCACACTAACTCTCGCACCCATGAACAAAGAAATTCATGTTCAAATACACATGTACACACAGATGCAGTCACACATTCACTCACATACACCCACCAACACCCCAAAACTCACACTCACACTCACCCACACATGACTCCCTTGCAATCACATGCACACCTACAGAGAAAAAAATTACAGACGCTCGCACACTCACATTTACACTCCCGCACAGTCACTTACACACACATTCAAAACTCACACGCTCATACACCTACACGTTTACACATTTACTCTGTCTCGCACTCACACACAAACACCCTCCAAAGCATTTGAATCCATACTCAGACACACATGCCAACCCACTAAGACACATCACACAAATACACACACTCACCCCTCACATACACATTCAAACACACACAGACACACAAGCCAACTCACAAAAACAAAATTCTCACATTGACTCTGTCACTCACACTCACACACTCAACACCACATGCAATCACACACACACAGAAACACAAACACACACGGGAATACGCTCTCTCGCATTCACTGAAACACACATTTATACACCCTCTTACACACCCACACACACAGAAATACAGACTCACAAACATGTGCCCATACAATCACACATATGCACCCCGTCATTCACTCACACATTCATACTCACTCACACTCAAAAACAGACTCACACACCCACACCCACACACAGAAATACATACTCACAAATATACGCACATACAGTCACACCTATGTCCCCACTCTTACTCCGACTCACACACTCATACCCCCTTACTCAAAAATAGACTCACACCTCTACACACACAAAAATACACATTCACAAACAGGTACATACAATATCACATATGTACCCCCTTTCCGTCACTCAAACATTTATACTCACTCACACTCAAAAAGAGATTCAAACACCTACACACACACAAATACCCACTCACAAGCATATACACCTACAAACACAAATGCCCACATGCACAGATGACAACACACACTCATGCACACCCATACAAACCCATGAACACCAACACTCACACACCCACCCTCACACCAAACGCATTCACATGCTTTCACACTCACACACACAAACACACACACACCCTTGAATTCATACTCTGACCCATAAGCCAACCCACTAAGACCCGTCACACACACCCACACATAACTCACACACATTGAAATACGTACTGAAACACAGAAGCCAACTCCCACGAATAAAACTCTCACGCAGACTGTCACTGACACACACTCACCGACACATGCTATCAAACGTACACACACAAACACAGACACACTCTCTCACATTCCCTCAAACTCAGATACAAACACCCACACTTACACACTCACACACGCAGAAATATGCACTCACAAGTATACACACATACAATCACACATAGGTACCCACTCTCACTCTCACTCACACAGTCATACGCACTTACTTAAAAATTGACTCACACCTATACACACACAAAAAGGCACACTCACAAGCATATACACGTAAAAACACAAGCACACATGCCAACACACAGTCACACATTACACACGTACAGAAATACACACTCACATATATACGCACATACAATCACACATTATGCACACCTGTCACTCACTCACACCTTCGTACTCACTCGCACTCAAAAGTAGACTCACACACCTACACACACACAGAAATACACACTCACAAATATACACACATACAATCACTCAATTTACCCACTCTAACTCTGACTCACACAGTCATACTCACTCAAAGATAGACTCACACCTATACACACACACAAGAATATACACTCCCAGGCATATACACATGAAAACACAAACACACATGCACCGATGCCCACAGTCACACACACCTTTACACACTTATAAACACAGAAGTCACACACTCACCTCACAAACATATGTACATGCCATATCACATATGTACCCCCTTTCAGTCACTCACACATTTATACTCACTCACACTCAAAAATAATCTCAAACACCTACACACACAAATACACACTCACAAGCCTATGCACAACATACAAACGTAAACACACACATACACAGATGCCAACACAGCTGCACACACCCATACACACACTCAAAAGCACACACACATTCACCCTCACACACATATGAACCTACACGTACACACAAATGCACGAGTACAAACACAAACACAACACACAGACACATAACGCAAAACACAATATTGTACACATCACACACCAGCCCACACAAAAACCCTTACACAAAAACATTCATATACATACACCCTTGGACACAAGCACTCACACACCAACATACACACTTACACAGTAAGTCACAAACACTCACACTCAAAAATAGGCTCACACACCTACACACACACAGAAATACACACTCAACACTATACGCACATACAATCACACATATGTACCTACTCTCGCTCTCACTCACATATTCATACGTACTCAAAAATGGACTCGCACCTATACACACACAAAATTACACACTCACAAGCATATACACATGAAAACACAAACACACATACACAGATGCCAACACACAGTCACACACACCCTTACACACTTATAACCACACAAGTCACACACTCACCCTCACACACACTTACACACATGAACATACACATGCAGACATTCACACTCTCTCACACACACACTCACCCACAAACTCACCCACAATATTGAATCGATACTCAAACCCGAGGCAACACACTGACACACATCACAAACGCACACCCGTTCCCATCTCACACACACACACGTACACACCCATACACACACACACTGACTCATTCACAAACACTCACAGCCATACACACTCAGATATGTACACGTACACACACCCAAACGTCCACAATCACAAACATAGATGCACACGCTCATTCAGGCACATATTTACAAATTCACACTCAAATGTAATCAGACACGTACAAACACAGAAACACACACAGATATAAACAAACACTAACACACATGTGAACACACACAGGAGACAACACACACACCCCTACCCTCACATTCACACACTCACAGAAAAACACAATCACACTTAAAAAACACACGTGCATACGCAGACATGTGAATACACCCAAGCCAACACAGTAACATACAAATGCACTCATTCACTGACTCTCATACTCACCCACATATCTCCCACTGCATGCACTCACACACATACACACACACGCACACACTCACACCAATGCACACAATAACCAACCTCACACAATCATTCACACTCCCGCACCCAAGCACCAATGCACACTCAATCCCAAACTCACTGACACACTCACTTGCAAACGCCTGCACATTCTCACACACCTCCCCACACCAAAACACAATGTCACACACTAACTCATTCACACTAACTCTCGCACCCATGAACAAAGAAATTCATGTTCAAATACACATGTACACACAGATGCAGTCACACATTCACTCACATCCACCCACCAACACCCCAAAACTCACACTCACCCACACATGACTCCCTTGCAATCACATGCACACCTACAGAGAAAAAATTCCAGACGCTCACACACTCACATTTACACTCCCGCACAGTCACTTACACACACATTCAAAACTCACACGCTCATACACCTACACGTTTACACATTTACTCTGTCTCGCACTCACACACAAACACCCTCCAAAGCATTTGAATCCATACTCAGACACACATGCCAACCCACTAAGACACATCACACAAATACACACACTCACCCCTCACATACACATTCAAACACACACAGACACACAAGCCAACTCACAAAAACAAAATTCTCACATTGACTCTGTCACTCACACTCACACACTCAACACCACATGCAATCACACACACACAGAAACACAAACACACACGGGAATACGCTCTCTCGCATTCACTGAAACACACATTTATACACCCTCTTACACACCCACACACACAGAAATACGGACTCACAAACATGTGCCCATACAATCACACATATGCACCCCGTCATTCACTCACACATTCATACTCACTCACACTCAAAAACAGACTCACACACCCACACACACACACAGAAATACATACTCACAAATATACGCACATACAGTCACACCTATGTCCCCACTCTTACTCCGACTCACACACTCATACCCCCTTACTCAAAAATAGACTCACACCTCTACACACACAAAAATACACACTCACAAACAGGTACATACAATATCACATATGTACCCCCTTTCCGTCACTCAAACATTTATACTCACTCACACTCAAAAAGAGATTCAAACACCTACCCACACACAAATACCCACTCACAAGCATATACACCTACAAACACAAATGCCCACATGCACAGATGACAACACACACTCATGCACACCCATACAAACCCATGAACACCAACACTCACACACCCACCCTCACACCAAACGCATTCACATGCTTTCACACTCACACACACACACCCTTGAATTCATACTCTGACCCATAAGCCAACCCACTAAGACCCATCAGTCACACACACCCACACATAACTCACACACATTGAAATACGTACTGAAACACAGAAGCCAACTCCCACGAATAAAACTCTCACGCAGACTGTCACTGACACACACTCACCGACACATGCTATCAAACGTACACACACAAACACAGACACACTCTCTCACATTCCCTCAAACTCAGATACAAACACCCACACTTACACACTCACACACGCAGAAATATGCACTCACAAGTATACACACATACAATCACACATAGGTACCCACTCTCACTCTCACTCACACAGTCATACGCACTTACTTAAAAATTGACTCACACCTATACACACACAAAAAGGCACACTCACAAGCATATACACGTAAAAACACAAGCACACATGCCAACACACAGTCACACATTACACACGTACAGAAATACACACTCACATATATACGCACATACAATCACACATTATGCACACCTGTCACTCACTCACACCTTCGTACTCACTCACACTCAAAAGTAGACTCACACACCTACACACACACAGAAATACACACTCACAAATATACACACATACAATCACACAATTTACCCACTCTAACTCTGACTCACACAGTCATACTCACTCACTCAAAGATAGACTCACACCTATACACACACAAGAATATACACTCCCAGGCATATACACATGAAAACACAAACACACATGCACCGATGCCAACAGTCACACACACTTTACACACTTATAAACACAGAAGTCACACACTCACCTCACAAACATATGTACATGCCATATCACATATGTACCCCCTTTCAGTCACTCACACATTTATACTCACTCACACTCAAAAATAATCTCAAACACCTACACACACAAATACGCACTCACAAGCCTATGCACATACAAACATAATCACACACATACACAGATGCCAACACACCTGCACACACCCATACACACACTCAAAAGCACACACACATTCACCCTCACACACATATGAACCTACACGTACACACAAATGCACGAGTACAAACACAAACACAACACACAGACACATAACGCAAGACACAGTATTGTACACATCACACACCAGCACACACAAAAACCCTTACACAAAAACATTCATATACATACACCCTTGGACACAAGCACTCACACACCAACATACACACTTACACAGTAAGTCACAAACACACACTCAAAAATAGGCTCACACACCTACACACACACAGAAATACACACTCAACACTATACGCACATACAATCACACATATGTACCTACTCTCGCTCTCACTCACATATTCATACGTACTCAAAAATGGACTCGCACCTATACACACACAAAATTACACACTCACAAGCATATACACATGAAAACACAAACACACATACACAGATGCCAACCCACAGTCACACACACCCTTACACACTTATAACCACACAAGTCACACACTCACCCTCACACACACTTACACAGATATGAACATACACATGCAGACATTCACACTCTCTCACACACACACTCAAGCACAAACTCACCCACAATATTGAATCGATACTCAAACCCGAGGCAACACACTGACACACATCACAAACGCACACCCGTTCCCATCTCACACACACACACGTACACACCCATACACACACACACTGACTCATTCACAAACACTCACTGCCATACACACTCAGATATGTACACGTACACACACCCAAACGTCCACAATCACAAACATAGATGCACAAGCTCATTCATGCACATATTTACAAATTCACACTCAAATGTAATCAGACACGTACAAACACAGAAACACACACAGATATAAACAAACACTAACACACATGTGAACACACACAGGAGACAACACACACACCCCTACCCTCACATTCACACACTCACAGAAAAACACAATCACACTTAAAAAACACACGTGCATACGCAGACATGTGAATACACCCAAGCCAACACAGTAACATACAAATGCACTCATTCACTGACTCTCATACTCACCCACATATCTCCCACTGCATGCACTCACACACATACACACACACACGCACACACTCACACCAACGCACACAAGAACCAACCTCACACAATCATTCACACTCCCGCACCCAAGCACCAACGCCCACTCAATCCCAAACTCACTGACACACTCACTTGCAAACGCCTGCACATTCTCACACACCTCCCCACACCAAAACACAATGTCACACACTAACTCATTCACACTAACTCTCGCACCCATGAACAAAGAAATTCATGTTCAAATAAACATGTACACACAGATGCAGTCACACATTCACTCACATACACCCACCAACACCCCAAAACTCACACTCACACTCACCCACACATGACTCCCTTGCAATCACATGCACACCTACAGAGAAAAAAATTCCAGACGCTCGCACACTCACATTTAAACTCCCGCACAGTCACTTACACACACATTCAAAACTCACACGCTCATACACCTACACGTTTACACATTTACTCTGTCTCGCACTCACACACAAACACCCTCCAAAGCATTTGAATCCATACTCAGACACACATGCCAACCCACTAAGACACATCACACAAATACACACACTCACCCCTCACATACACATTCAAACACACACAGACACACAAGCCAACTCACAAAAACAAAATTCTCACATTGACTCTGTCACTCACACTCACACACTCAACACCACATGCAATCACACACACACAGAAACACAAACACACACGGGAATACGCTCTCTCGCATTCACTGAAACACACATTTATACACCCTCTTACACACCCACACACACAGAAATACAGACTCACAAACATGTGCCCATACAATCACACATATGCACCCCGTCATTCACTCACACATTCATACTCACTCACACTCAAAAACAGACTCACACACCCACACCCACACACAGAAATACATACTCACAAATATACGCACATACAGTCACACCTATGTCCCCACTCTTACTCCGACTCACACACTCATACCCCCTTACTCAAAAATAGACTCACACCTCTACACACACAAAAATACACACTCACAAACAGGTACATACAATATCACATATGTACCCCCTTTCCGTCACTCAAACATTTATACTCACTCACACTCAAAAAGAGATTCAAACACCTACCCACACACAAATACCCACTCACAAGCATATACACCTACAAACACAAATGCCCACATGCACAGATGACAACACACACTCATGCACACCCATACAAACCCATGAACACCAACACTCACACACCCACCCTCACACCAAACGCATTCACATGCTTTCACACTCACACACACAAACACACACACACCCTTGAATTCATACTCTGACCCATAAGCCAACCCACTAAGACCCATCAGTCACACACACCCACACATAACTCACACACATTGAAATACGTACTGAAACACAGAAGCCAACTCCCACGAATAAAACTCTCACGCAGACTGTCACTGACACACACTCACCGACACATGCTATCAAACGTACACACACAAACACAGACACACTCTCTCACATTCCCTCAAACTCAGATACAAACACCCACACTTACACACTCACACACGCAGAAATATGCACTCACAAGTATACACACATACAATCACACATAGGTACCCACTCTCACTCTCACTCACACAGTCATACGCACTTACTTAAAAATTGACTCACACCTATACACACACAAAAAGGCACACTCACAAGCATATACACGTCAAAACACAAGCACACATGCCAACACACAGTCACACATTACACACGTACAGAAATACACACTCACATATATACGCACATACAATCACACATTATGCACACCTGTCACTCACTCACACCTTCGTACTCACTCGCACTCAAAAGTAGACTCACACACCTACACACACACAGAAATACACACTCACAAATATACACACATACAATCACACAATTTACCCACTCTAACTCTGACTCACACAGTCATACTCACTCACTCAAAGATAGACTCACACCTATACACACACAAGAATATACACTCCCAGGCATATACACATGAAAACACAAACACACATGCACCGATGCCAACAGTCACACACACTTTACACACTTATAAACACAGAAGTCACACACTCACCTCACAAACATATGTACATGCCATATCACATATGTACCCCCTTTCAGTCACTCACACATTTATACTCACTCACACTCAAAAATAATCTCAAACACCTACACACACAAATACGCACTCACAAGCCTATGCACATACAAACATAATCACACACATACACAGATTCCAACACACCTGCACACACCCATACACACACTCAAAAGCACACACACATTCACCCTCACACACATATGAACCTACACGTACACACAAATGCACGAGTACAAACACAAACACAACACACAGACACATAACGCAAAACACAGTATTGTACACATCACACACCAGCACACACAAAAACCCTTACACAAAAACAGTCATATACATACACCCTTGGACACAAGCACTCACACACCAACATACACACTTACACAGTAAGTCACAAACACACACTCAAAAATAGGCTCACACACCTACACACACACAGAAATACACACTCAACACTATACGCACATACAATCACACATATGTACCTACTCTCGCTCTCACTCACATATTCATACGTACTCAAAAATGGACTCGCACCTATACACACACAAAATTACACACTCACAAGCATATACACATGAAAACACAAACACACATACACAGATGCCAACACACAGTCACACACACCCTTACACACTTATAACCACACAAGTCACACACTCACCCTCACACACACTTACACACATGAACATACACATGCAGACATTCACACTCTCTCACACACACACTCACCCACAAACTCACCCACAATATTGAATCGATACTCAAACCCGAGGCAACACACTGACACACATCACAAACGCACACCCGTTCCCATCTCACACACACACACGTACACACCCATACACACACACACTGACTCATTCACAAACACTCACAGCCATACACACTCAGATATGTACACATACACACACCCAAACGTCCACAATCACAAACATAGATGCACACGCTCATTCAGGCACATATTTACAAATTCACACTCAAATGTAATCAGACACGTACAAACACAGAAACACACACAGATATAAACAAACACTAACACACATGCGAACACACACAGGAGACAACACACACACCCCTACCCTCACATTCACACACTCACAGAAAAACACAATCACACTTAAAAAACACACGTGCATACGCAGACATGTGAATACACCCAAGCCAACACAGTAACATACAAATGCACTCATTCACTGACTCTCATACTCACCCACATATCTCCCACTGCATGCACTCACACACATACACACACACGCACACACTCACACCAATGCACACAATAACCAACCTCACACAATCATTCACACTCCCGCACCCAAGTACCAATGCACACTCAATCCCAAACTCACTGACACACTCACTTGCAAACGCCTGCACATTCTCACACACCTCCCCACACCAAAACACAATGTCACACACTAACTCATTCACACTAACTCTCGCACCCATGAACAAAGAAATTCATGTTCAAATACACATGTACACACAGATGCAGTCACACATTCACTCACATACACCCACCAACACCCCAAAACTCACACTCACCCACACAAGACTCCCTTGCAATCACATGCACACCTACAGAGAAAAAATTCCAGACGCTCGCACACTCACATTTACACTCCCGCACAGTCACTTACACACACATTCAAAACTCACACGCTCATACACCTACACGTTTACACATTTACTCTGTCTCGCACTCACACACAAACACCCTCCAAAGCATTTGAATCCATACTCAGACACACATGCCAACCCACTAAGACACATCACACAAATACACACACTCACCGCTCACATACACTTTCAAACACACACAAACACACAAGCCAACTCACAAAAACAAAATTCTCACATTGACTCTGTCACTCACACTCACACACTCAACACCACATGCAATCACACACACACAGAAACACAAACACACACGGGAATACGCTCTCTCGCATTCACTGAAACACACATTTATGCACCCTCTTACACACCCACACACACAGAAATACGGACTCACAAACATAGGCCCGTACAATCACACCTATGTACCCCGTCATTCACTCACACATTCATACTCACTCACACTCAAAAACAGACTCACACACCCACACCCACACACAGAAATACATACTCACAAATATACGCACATACAGTCACACCTATGTCCCCACTCTTACTCCGACTCACACACTCATACCCCCTTACTCAAAAATAGACTCACACCTCTACACACACAAAAATACACACTCACAAACAGGTACATACAATATCACATATGTACCCCCTTTCCGTCACTCAAACATTTATACTCACTCACACTCAAAAAGAGATTCAAACACCTACCCACACACAAATACCCACTCACAAGCATATACACCTACAAACACAAATGCCCACATGCACAGATGACAACACACACTCATGCACACCCATACAAACCCATGAACACCAACACTCACACACCCACCCTCACACCAAACGCATTCACATGCTTTCACACTCACACACACAAACACACACACACCCTTGAATTCATACTCTGACCCATAAGCCAACCCACTAAGACCCGTCACACACACCCACACATAACTCACACACATTGAAATACGTACTGAAACACAGAAGCCAACTCCCACGAATAAAACTCTCACGCAGACTGTCACTGACACACACTCACCGACACATGCTATCAAACGTACACACACAAACACAGACACACTCTCTCACATTCCCTCAAACTCAGATACAAACACCCACACTTACACACTCACACACGCAGAAATATGCACTCACAAGTATACACACATACAATCACACATAGGTACCCACTCTCACTCTCACTCACACAGTCATACGCACTTACTTAAAAATTGACTCACACCTATACACACACAAAAAGGCACACTCACAAGCATATACACGTAAAAACACAAGCACACATGCCAACACACAGTCACACATTACACACGTACAGAAATACACACTCACATATATACGCACATACAATCACACATTATGCACACCTGTCACTCACTCACACCTTCGTACTCACTCGCACTCAAAAGTAGACTCACACACCTACACACACACAGAAATACACACTCACAAATATACACACATACAATCACTCAATTTACCCACTCTAACTCTGACTCACACAGTCATACTCACTCAAAGATAGACTCACACCTATACACACACACAAGAATATACACTCCCAGGCATATACACATGAAAACACAAACACACATGCACCGATGCCCACAGTCACACACACCTTTACACACTTATAAACACAGAAGTCACACACTCACCTCACAAACATATGTACATGCCATATCACATATGTACCCCCTTTCAGTCACTCACACATTTATACTCACTCACACTCAAAAATAATCTCAAACACCTACACACACAAATACGCACTCACAAGCCTATGCACAACATACAAACGTAAACACACACATACACAGATGCCAACACAGCTGCACACACCCATACACACACTCAAAAGCACACACACATTCACCCTCACACACATATGAACCTACACGTACACACAAATGCACGAGTACAAACACAAACACAACACACAGACACATAACGCAAAACACAATATTGTACACATCACACACCAGCCCACACAAAAACCCTTACACAAAAACATTCATATACATACACCCTTGGACACAAGCACTCACACACCAACATACACACTTACACAGTAAGTCACAAACACTCACACTCAAAAATAGGCTCACACACCTACACACACACAGAAATACACACTCAACACTATACGCACATACAATCACACATATGTACCTACTCTCGCTCTCACTCACATATTCATACGTACTCAAAAATGGACTCGCACCTATACACACACAAAATTACACACTCACAAGCATATACACATGAAAACACAAACACACATACACAGATGCCAACACACAGTCACACACACCCTTACACACTTATAACCACACAAGTCACACACTCACCCTCACACACACTTACACACATGAACATACACATGCAGACATTCACACTCTCTCACACACACACTCACCCACAAACTCACCCACAATATTGAATCGATACTCAAACCCGAGGCAACACACTGACACACATCACAAACGCACACCCGTTCCCATCTCACACACACACACGTACACACCCATACACACACACACTGACTCATTCACAAACACTCACAGCCATACACACTCAGATATGTACACGTACACACACCCAAACGTCCACAATCACAAACATAGATGCACACGCTCATTCAGGCACATATTTACAAATTCACACTCAAATGTAATCAGACACGTACAAACACAGAAACACACACAGATATAAACAAACACTAACACACATGCGAACACACACAGGAGACAACACACACACCCCTACCCTCACATTCACACACTCACAGAAAAACACAATCACACTTAAAAAACACACGTGCATACGCAGACATGTGAATACACCCAAGCCAACACAGTAACATACAAATGCACTCATTCACTGACTCTCATACTCACCCACATATCTCCCACTGCATGCACTCACACACATACACACACACACGCACACACTCACACCAACGCACACAAGAACCAACCTCACACAATCATTCACACTCCCGCACCCAAGCACCAACGCCCACTCAATCCCAAACTCACTGACACACTCACTTGCAAACGCCTGCACATTCTCACACACCTCCCCACACCAAAACACAATGTCACACACTAACTCATTCACACTAACTCTCGCACCCATGAACAAAGAAATTCATGTTCAAATACACATGTACACACAGATGCAGTCACACATTCACTCACATACACCCACCAACACCCCAAAACTCACACTCACACTCACCCACACATGACTCCCTTGCAATCACATGCACACCTACAGAGAAAAAAATTCCAGACGCTCGCACACTCACATTTACACTCCCGCACAGTCACTTACACACACATTCAAAACTCACACGCTCATACACCTACACGTTTACACATTTACTCTGTGTCGCACTCACACACAAACACCCTCCAAAGCATTTGAATCCATACTCAGACACACATGCCAACCCACTAAGACACATCACACAAATACACACACTCACCCCTCACATACACATTCAAACACACACAGACACACAAGCCAACTCACAAAAACAAAATTCTCACATTGACTCTGTCACTCACACTCACACACTCAACACCACATGCAATCACACACACACAGAAACACAAACACACACGGGAATACGCTCTCTCGCATTCACTGAAACACACATTTATACACCCTCTTACACACCCACACACACAGAAATACGGACTCACAAACATGTGCCCATACAATCACACATATGCACCCCGTCATTCACTCACACATTCATACTCACTCACACTCAAAAACAGACTCACACACCCACACCCACACACAGAAATACATACTCACAAATATACGCACATACAGTCACACCTATGTCCCCACTCTTACTCCGACTCACACACTCATACCCCCTTACTCAAAAATAGACTCACACCTCTACACACACAAAAATACACACTCACAAACAGGTACATACAATATCACATATGTACCCCCTTTCCGTCACTCAAACATTTATACTCACTCACACTCAAAAAGAGATTCAAACACCTACCCACACACAAATACCCACTCACAAGCATATACACCTACAAACACAAATGCCCACATGCACAGATGACAACACACACTCATGCACACCCATACAAACCCATGAACACCAACACTCACACACCCACCCTCACACCAAACGCATTCACATGCTTTCACACTCACACACACAAACACACACACACCCTTGAATTCATACTCTGACCCATAAGCCAACCCACTAAGACCCATCAGTCACACACACCCACACATAACTCACACACATTGAAATACGTACTGAAACACAGAAGCCAACTCCCACGAATAAAACTCTCACGCAGACTGTCACTGACACACACTCACCGACACATGCTATCAGACGTACACACACAAACACAGACACACTCTCTCACATTCCCTCAAACTCAGATACAAACACCCACACTTACACACTCACACACGCAGAAATATGCACTCACAAGTATACACACATACAATCACACATAGGTACCCACTCTCACTCTCACTCACACAGTCATACGCACTTACTTAAAAATTGACTCACACCTATACACACACAAAAAGGCACACTCACAAGCATATACACGTCAAAACACAAGCACACATGCCAACACACAGTCACACATTACACACGTACAGAAATACACACTCACATATATACGCACATACAATCACACATTATGCACACCTGTCACTCACTCACACCTTCGTACTCACTCGCACTCAAAAGTAGACTCACACACCTACACACACACAGAAATACACACTCACAAATATACACACATACAATCACACAATTTACCCACTCTAACTCTGACTCACACAGTCATACTCACTCACTCAAAGATAGACTCACACCTATACACACACAAGAATATACACTCCCAGGCATATACACATGAAAACACAAACACACATGCACCGATGCCAACAGTCACACACACTTTACACACTTATAAACACAGAAGTCACACACTCACCTCACAAACATATGTACATGCCATATCACATATGTACCCCCTTTCAGTCACTCACACATTTATACTCACTCACACTCAAAAATAATCTCAAACACCTACACACACAAATACGCACTCACAAGCCTATGCACATACAAACATAATCACACACATACACAGATGCCAACACACCTGCACACACCCATACACACACTCAAAAGCACACACACATTCACCCTCACACACATATGAACCTACACGTACACACAAATGCACGAGTACAAACACAAACACAACACACAGACACATAACGCAAAACACAGTATTGTACACATCACACACCAGCACACACAAAAACCCTTACACAAAAACAGTCATATACATACACCCTTGGACACAAGCACTCACACACCAACATACACACTTACACAGTAAGTCACAAACACACACTCAAAAATAGGCTCACACACCTACACACACACAGAAATACACACTCAACACTATACGCACATACAATCACACATATGTACCTACTCTCGCTCTCACTCACATATTCATACGTACTCAAAAATGGACTCGCACCTATACACACACAAAATTACACACTCACAAGCATATACACATGAAAACACAAACACACATACACAGATGCCAACACACAGTCACACACACCCTTACACACTTATAACCACACAAGTCACACACTCACCCTCACACACACTTACACACATATGAACATACACATGCAGACATTCACACTCTCTCACACACACACTCACCCACAAACTCACCCACAATATTGAATCGATACTCAAACCCGAGGCAACACACTGACACACATCACAAACGCACACCCGTTCCCATCTCACACACACACACGTACACACCCATACACACACACACTGACTCATTCACAAACACTCACTGCCATACACACTCAGATATGTACACGTACACACACCCAAACGTCCACAATCACAAACATAGATGCACACGCTCATTCATGCACATATTTACAAATTCACACTCAAATGTAATCAGACACGTACAAACACAGAAACACACACAGATATAAACAAACACTAACACACATGTGAACACACACAGGAGACAACACACACACCCCTACCCTCACATTCACACACTCACAGAAAAACACAATCACACTTAAAAAACACACGTGCATACGCAGACATGTGAATACACCCAAGCCAACACAGTAACATACAAATGCACTCATTCACTGACTCTCATACTCACCCACATATCTCCCACTGCATGCACTCACACACATACACACACACACGCACACACTCACACCAACGCACACAAGAACCAACCTCACACAATCATTCACACTCCCGCACCCAAGCACCAACGCCCACTCAATCCCAAACTCACTGACACACTCACTTGCAAACGCCTGCACATTCTCACACACCTCCCCACACCAAAACACAATGTCACACACTAACTCATTCACACTAACTCTCGCACCCATGAACAAAGAAATTCATGTTCAAATACACATGTACACACAGATGCAGTCACACATTCACTCACATACACCCACCAACACCCCAAAACTCACACTCACACTCACCCACACATGACTCCCTTGCAATCACATGCACACCTACAGAGAAAAAAATTCCAGACGCTCGCACACTCACATTTACACTCCCGCACAGTCACTTACACACACATTCAAAACTCACACGCTCATACACCTACACGTTTACACATTTACTCTGTCTCGCACTCACACACAAACACCCTCCAAAGCATTTGAATCCATACTCAGACACACATGCCAACCCACTAAGACACATCACACAAATACACACACTCACCCCTCACATACACATTCAAACACACACAGACACACAAGCCAACTCACAAAAACAAAATTCTCACATTGACTCTGTCACTCACACTCACACACTCAACACCACATGCAATCACACACACACAGAAACACAAACACACACGGGAATACGCTCTCTCGCATTCACTGAAACACACATTTATACACCCTCTTACACACCCACACACACAGAAATACAGACTCACAAACATGTGCCCATACAATCACACATATGCACCCCGTCATTCACTCACACATTCATACTCACTCACACTCAAAAACAGACTCACACACCCACACCCACACACAGAAATACATACTCACAAATATACGCACATACAGTCACACCTATGTCCCCACTCTTACTCCGACTCACACACTCATACCCCCTTACTCAAAAATAGACTCACACCTCTACACACACAAAAATACACACTCACAAACAGGTACATACAATATCACATATGTACCCCCTTTCCGTCACTCAAACATTTATACTCACTCACACTCAAAAAGAGATTCAAACACCTACCCACACACAAATACCCACTCACAAGCATATACACCTACAAACACAAATGCCCACATGCACAGATGACAACACACACTCATGCACACCCATACAAACCCATGAACACCAACACTCACACACCCACCCTCACACCAAACGCATTCACATGCTTTCACACTCACACACACAAACACACACACACCCTTGAATTCATACTCTGACCCATAAGCCAACCCACTAAGACCCATCAGTCACACACACCCACACATAACTCACACACATTGAAATACGTACTGAAACACAGAAGCCAACTCCCACGAATAAAACTCTCACGCAGACTGTCACTGACACACACTCACCGACACATGCTATCAAACGTACACACACAAACACAGACACACTCTCTCACATTCCCTCAAACTCAGATACAAACACCCACACTTACACACTCACACACGCAGAAATATGCACTCACAAGTATACACACATACAATCACACATAGGTACCCACTCTCACTCTCACTCACACAGTCATACGCACTTACTTAAAAATTGACTCACACCTATACACACACAAAAAGGCACACTCACAAGCATATACACGTAAAAACACAAGCACACATGCCAACACACAGTCACACATTACACACGTACAGAAATACACACTCACATATATACGCACATACAATCACACATTATGCACACCTGTCACTCACTCACACCTTCGTACTCACTCGCACTCAAAAGTAGACTCACACACCTACACACACACAGAAATACACACTCACAAATATACACACATACAATCACACAATTTACCCACTCTAACTCTGACTCACACAGTCATACTCACTCACTCAAAGATAGACTCACACCTATACACACACAAGAATATACACTCCCAGGCATATACACATGAAAACACAAACACACATGCACCGATGCCAACAGTCACACACACTTTACACACTTATAAACACAGAAGTCACACACTCACCTCACAAACATATGTACATGCCATATCACATATGTACCCCCTTTCAGTCACTCACACATTTATACTCACTCACACTCAAAAATAATCTCAAACACCTACACACACAAATACGCACTCACAAGCCTATGCACATACAAACATAATCACACACATACACAGATTCCAACACACCTGCACACACCCATACACACACTCAAAAGCACACACACATTCACCCTCACACACATATGAACCTACACGTACACACAAATGCACGAGTACAAACACAAACACAACACACAGACACATAACGCAAAACACAGTATTGTACACATCACACACCAGCACACACAAAAACCCTTACACAAAAACAGTCATATACATACACCCTTGGACACAAGCACTCACACACCAACATACACACTTACACAGTAAGTCACAAACACTCACACTCAAAAATAGGCTCACACACCTACACACACACAGAAATACACACTCAACACTATACGCACATACAATCACACATATGTACCTACTCTCGCTCTCACTCACATATTCATACGTACTCAAAAATGGACTCGCACCTATACACACACAAAATTACACACTCACAAGCATATACACATGAAAACACAAACACACATACACAGATGCCAACACACAGTCACACACACCCTTACACACTTATAACCACACAAGTCACACACTCACCCTCACACACACTTACACACATGAACATACACATGCAGACATTCACACTCTCTCACACACACACTCACCCACAAACTCACCCACAATATTGAATCGATACTCAAACCCGAGGCAACACACTGACACACATCACAAACGCACACCCGTTTCCATCTCACACACACACACGTACACACCCATACACACACACACTGACTCATTCACAAACACTCACAGCCATACACACTCAGATATGTACACGTACACACACCCAAACGTCCACAATCACAAACATAGATGCACACGCTCATTCAGGCACATATTTACAAATTCACACTCAAATGTAATCAGACACGTACAAACACAGAAACACACACAGATATAAACAAACACTAACACACATGCGAACACACACAGGAGACAACACACACACCCCTACCCTCACATTCACACACTCACAGAAAAACACAATCACACTTAAAAAACACACGTGCATACGCAGACATGTGAATACACCCAAGCCAACACAGTAACATACAAATGCACTCATTCACTGACTCTCATACTCACCCACATATCTCCCACTGCATGCACTCAAACACATACACACACACACGCACACACTCACACCAACGCACACAAGAACCAACCTCACACAATCATTCACACTCCCGCACCCAAGCACCAACGCCCACTCAATCCCAAACTCACTGACACACTCACTTGCAAACGCCTGCACATTCTCACACACCTCCCCACACCAAAACACAATGTCACACACTAACTCATTCACACTAACTCTCGCACCCATGAACAAAGAAATTCATGTTCAAATACACATGTACACACAGATGCAGTCACACATTCACTCACATACACCCACCAACACCCCAAAACTCACACTCACACTCACCCACACATGACTCCCTTGCAATCACATGCACACCTACAGAGAAAAAAATTCCAGACGCTCGCACACTCACATTTACACTCCCGCACAGTCACTTACACACACATTCAAAACTCACACGCTCATACACCTACACGTTTACACATTTACTCTGTCTCGCACTCACACACAAACACCCTCCAAAGCATTTGAATCCATATTCAGACACACATGCCAACCCACTAAGACACATCACACAAATACACACACTCACCCCTCACATACACATTCAAACACACACAGACACACAAGCCAACTCACAAAAACAAAATTCTCACATTGACTCTGTCACTCACACTCACACACTCAACACCACATGCAATCACACACACACAGAAACACAAACACACACGGGAATACGCTCTCTCGCATTCACTGAAACACACATTTATACACCCTCTTACACACCCACACACACAGAAATACAGACTCACAAACATGTGCCCATACAATCACACATATGCACCCCGTCATTCACTCACACATTCATACTCACTCACACTCAAAAACAGACTCACACACACACACACACACACACAGAAATACATACTCACAAATATACGCACATACAGTCACACCTATGTCCCCACTCTTACTCCGACTCACACACTCATACCCCCTTACTCAAAAATAGACTCACACGTCTACACACACAAAAATACACACTCACAAACAGGTACATACAATATCACATATGTACCCCCTTTCCGTCACTCAAACATTTATACTCACTCACACTCAAAAAGAGATTCAAACACCTACACACACACAAATACCCACTCACAAGCATATACACCTACAAACACAAATGCCCACATGCACAGATGACAACACACACTCATGCACACCCATACAAACCCATGAACACCAACACTCACACACCCACCCTCACACCAAACGCATTCACATGCTTTCACACTCACACACACAAACACACACACACCCTTGAATTCATACTCTTACCCATAAGCCAACCCACTAAGACCCATCAGTCACACACACCCACACATAACTCACACACATTGAAATACGTACTGAAACACAGAAGCCAACTCCCACGAATAAAACTCTCACGCAGACTGTCACTGACACACACTCACCGACACATGCTATCAAACGTACACACACAAACACACACACTCTCTCACATTCCCTCAAACTCAGATACAAACACCCACACTTACACACTCACACACGCGGAAATATGCACTCACAAGTATACACACATACAATCACACATAGGTACCCACTCTCACTCTCACTCACACAGTCATACGCACTTACTTAAAAATAGACTCACACCTATACACACACAATAAGGCACACTCACAAGCATATACACGTAAAAACACAAGCACACATGCCAACACACAGTCACACATTACACACGTACAGAAATACACACTCACATATATACGCACATACAATCACACATTATGCACACCTGTCACTCACTCACACCTTCGTACTCACTCACACTCAAAAGTAGACTCACACACCTACACACACACAGAAATACACACTCACAAATATACACACATACAATCACACAATTTACCCACTCTAACTCTGACTCACACAGTCATACTCACTCACTCAAAGATAGACTCACACCTATACACACACAAGAATATACACTCCCAGGCATATACACATGAAAACACAAACACACATGCACCGATGCCAACAGTCACACACACTTTACACACTTATAAACACAGAAGTCACACACTCACCTCACAAACATATGTACATGCCTTATCACATATGTACCCCCTTTCAGTCACTCACACATTTATACTCACTCACACTCAAAAATAATCTCAAACACCTACACACACAAATACGCACTCACAAGCCTATGCACATACAAACATAATCACACACATACACAGATTCCAACACACCTGCACACACCCATACACACACTCAAAAGCACACACACATTCACCCTCACACACATATGAACCTACACGTACACACAAATGCACGAGTACAAACACAAACACAACACACAGACACATAACGCAAAACACAGTATTGTACACATCACACACCAGCACACACAAAAACCCTTACACAAAAACATTCATATACATACACCCTTGGACACAAGCACTCACACACCAACATACACACTTACACAGTAAGTCACAAACACACACTCAAAAATAGGCTCACACACCTACACACACACAGAAATACACACTCAACAGTATACGCACATACAATCACACATATGTACCTACTCTCGCTCTCACTCACATATTCATACGTACTCAAAAATGGACTCGCACCTATACACACACAAAATTACACACTCACAAGCATATACACATGAAAACACAAACACACATACACAGATGCCAACACACAGTCACACACACCCTTACACACTTATAACCACACAAGTCACACACTCACCCTCACACACACTTACACACATATGAACATACACATGCAGACATTCACACTCTCTCACACACACACTCAAGCACAAACTCACCCACAATATTGAATCGATACTCAAACCCGAGGCAACACACTGACACACATCACAAACGCACACCCGTTCCCATCTCACACACACACACGTACACACCCATACACACACACACTGACTCATTCACAAACACTCACTGCCATACACACTCAGATATGTACACGTACACACACCCAAACGTCCACAATCACAAACATAGATGCACACGCTCATTCATGCACATATTTACAAATTCACACTCAAATGTAATCAGACACGTACAAACACAGAAACACACACAGATATAAACAAACACTAACACACATGTGAACACACAGAGGAGACAACACACACACCCCTACCCTCACATTCACACACTCACAGAAAAACACAATCACACTTAAAAAACACACGTGCATACGCAGACATGTGAATACACCCAGGCCAACACAGTAACATACAAATGCACTCATTCACTGACTCTCATACTCACCCACATATCTCCCACTGCATGCACTCACACACATACACACACACACGCACACACTCACACCAACGCACACAAGAACCAACCTCACACAATCATTCACACTCCCGCACCCAAGCACCAACGCCCACTCAATCCCAAACTCACTGACACACTCACTTGCAAACGCCTGCACATTCTCACACACCTCCCCACACCAAAACACAATGTCACACACTAACTCATTCACACTAACTCTCGCACCCATGAACAAAGAAATTCATGTTCAAATACACATGTACACACAGATGCAGTCACACATTCACTCACATACACCCACCAACACCCCAAAACTCACACTCACACTCACCCACACATGACTCCCTTGCAATCACATGCACACCTACAGAGAAAAAAATTACAGACGCTCGCACACTCACATTTACACTCCCGCACAGTCACTTACACACACATTCAAAACTCACACGCTCATACACCTACACGTTTACACATTTACTCTGTCTCGCACTCACACACAAACACCCTCCAAAGCATTTGAATCCATACTCAGACACACATGCCAACCCACTAAGACACATCACACAAATACACACACTCACCCCTCACATACACATTCAAACACACACAGACACACAAGCCAACTCACAAAAACAAAATTCTCACATTGACTCTGTCACTCACACTCACACACTCAACACCACATGCAATCACACACACACAGAAACACAAACACACACGGGAATACGCTCTCTCGCATTCACTGAAACACACATTTATACACCCTCTTACACACCCACACACACAGAAATACAGACTCACAAACATGTGCCCATACAATCACACATATGCACCCCGTCATTCACTCACACATTCATACTCACTCACACTCAAAAACAGACTCACACACCCACACCCACACACAGAAATACATACTCACAAATATACGCACATACAGTCACACCTATGTCCCCACTCTTACTCCGACTCACACACTCATACCCCCTTACTCAAAAATAGACTCACACCTCTACACACACAAAAATACACACTCACAAACAGGTACATACAATATCACATATGTACCCCCTTTCCGTCACTCAAACATTTATACTCACTCACACTCAAAAAGAGATTCAAACACCTACCCACACACAAATACCCACTCACAAGCATATACACCTACAAACACAAATGCCCACATGCACAGATGACAACACACACTCATGCACACCCATACAAACCCATGAACACCAACACTCACACACCCACCCTCACACCAAACGCATTCACATGCTTTCACACTCACACACACAAACACACACACACCCTTGAATTCATACTCTGACCCATAAGCCAACCCACTAAGACCCATCAGTCACACACACCCACACATAACTCACACACATTGAAATACGTACTGAAACACAGAAGCCAACTCCCACGAATAAAACTCTCACGCAGACTGTCACTGACACACACTCACCGACACATGCTATCAAACGTACACACACAAACACAGACACACTCTCTCACATTCCCTCAAACTCAGATACAAACACCCACACTTACACACTCACACACGCAGAAATATGCACTCACAAGTATACACACATACAATCACACATAGGTACCCACTCTCACTCTCACTCACACAGTCATACGCACTTACTTAAAAATTGACTCACACCTATACACACACAAAAAGGCACACTCACAAGCATATACACGTCAAAACACAAGCACACATGCCAACACACAGTCACACATTACACACGTACAGAAATACACACTCACATATATACGCACATACAATCACACATTATGCACACCTGTCACTCACTCACACCTTCGTACTCACTCGCACTCAAAAGTAGACTCACACACCTACACACACACAGAAATACACACTCACAAATATACACACATACAATCACACAATTTACCCACTCTAACTCTGACTCACAAAGTCATACTCACTCACTCAAAGATAGACTCACACCTATACACACACAAGAATATACACTCCCAGGCATATACACATGAAAACACAAACACACATGCACCGATGCCAACAGTCACACACACTTTACACACTTATAAACACAGAAGTCACACACTCACCTCACAAACATATGTACATGCCATATCACATATGTACCCCCTTTCAGTCACTCACACATTTATACTCACTCACACTCAAAAATAATCTCAAACACCTACACACACAAATACGCACTCACAAGCCTATGCACATACAAACATAATCACACACATACACAGATTCCAACACACCTGCACACACCCATACACACACTCAAAAGCACACACACATTCACCCTCACACACATATGAACCTACACGTACACACAAATGCACGAGTACAAACACAAACACAACACACAGACACATAACGCAAAACACAGTATTGTACACATCACACACCAGCACACACAAAAACCCTTACACAAAAACATTCATATACATACACCCTTGGACACAAGCACTCACACACCAACATACACACTTACACAGTAAGTCACAAACACACACTCAAAAATAGGCTCACACACCTACACACACACAGAAATACACACTCAACACTATACGCACATACAATCACACATATGTACCTACTCTCGCTCTCACTCACATATTCATACGTACTCAAAAATGGACTCGCACCTATACACACACAAAATTACACACTCACAAGCATATACACATGAAAACACAAACACACATACACAGATGCCAACACACAGTCACACACACCCTTACACACTTATAACCACACAAGTCACACACTCACCCTCACACACACTTACACACATATGAACATACACATGCAGACATTCACACTCTCTCACACACACACTCACCCACAAACTCACCCACAATATTGAATCGATACTCAAACCCGAGGCAACACACTGACACACATCACAAACACACACCCGTTCCCATCTCACACACACACACGTACACACCCATACACACACACACTGACTCATTCACAAACACTCACTGCCATACACACTCAGATATGTACACGTACACACACCCAAACGTCCACAATCACAAACATAGATGCACACGCTCATTCATGCACATATTTACAAATTCACACTCAAATGTAATCAGACACGTACAAACACAGAAACACACACAGATATAAACAAACACTAACACACATGTGAACACACACAGGAGACAACACACACACCCCTACCCTCACATTCACACACTCACAGAAAAACACAATCACACTTAAAAAACACACGTGCATACGCAGACATGTGAATACACCCAAGCCAACACAGTAACATACAAATGCACTCATTCACTGACTCTCATACTCACCCACATATCTCCCACTGCATGCACTCACACACATACACACACAAACGCACACACTCACACCAACGCACACAAGAACCAACCTCACACAATCATTCACACTCCCGCACCCAAGCACCAACGCACACTCAATCCCAAACTCACTGACACACTCACTTGCAAACGCCTGCACATTCTCACACACCTCCCCACACCAAAACACAATGTCACACACTAACTCATTCACACTAACTCTCGCACCCATGAACAAAGAAATTCATGTTCAAATACACATGTACACACAGATGCAGTCACACATTCACTCACATACACCCACCAACACCCCAAAACTCACACTCACACTCACCCACACATGACTCCCTTGCAATCACATGCACACCTACAGAGAAAAAAATTACAGACGCTCGCACACTCACATTTACACTCCCGCACAGTCACTTACACACACATTCAAAACTCACACGCTCATACACCTACACGTTTACACATTTACTCTGTCTCGCACTCACACACAAACACCCTCCAAAGCATTTGAATCCATACTCAGACACACATGCCAACCCACTAAGACACATCACACAAATACACACACTCACCCCTCACATACACATTCAAACACACACAGACACACAAGCCAACTCACAAAAACAAAATTCTCACATTGACTCTGTCACTCACACTCACACACTCAACACCACATGCAATCACACACACACAGAAACACAAACACACACGGGAATACGCTCTCTCGCATTCACTGAAACACACATTTATACACCCTCTTACACACCCACACACACAGAAATACAGACTCACAAACATGTGCCCATACAATCACACATATGCACCCCGTCATTCACTCACACATTCATACTCACTCACACTCAAAAACAGACTCACACACCCACACCCACACACAGAAATACATACTCACAAATATACGCACATACAGTCACACCTATGTCCCCACTCTTACTCCGACTCACACACTCATACCCCCTTACTCAAAAATAGACTCACACCTCTACACACACAAAAATACACATTCACAAACAGGTACATACAATATCACATATGTACCCCCTTTCCGTCACTCAAACATTTATACTCACTCACACTCAAAAAGAGATTCAAACACCTACACACACACAAATACCCACTCACAAGCATATACACCTACAAACACAAATGCCCACATGCACAGATGACAACACACACTCATGCACACCCATACAAACCCATGAACACCAACACTCACACACCCACCCTCACACCAAACGCATTCACATGCTTTCACACTCACACACACAAACACACACACACCCTTGAATTCATACTCTGACCCATAAGCCAACCCACTAAGACCCGTCACACACACCCACACATAACTCACACACATTGAAATACGTACTGAAACACAGAAGCCAACTCCCACGAATAAAACTCTCACGCAGACTGTCACTGACACACACTCACCGACACATGCTATCAAACGTACACACACAAACACAGACACACTCTCTCACATTCCCTCAAACTCAGATACAAACACCCACACTTACACACTCACACACGCAGAAATATGCACTCACAAGTATACACACATACAATCACACATAGGTACCCACTCTCACTCTCACTCACACAGTCATACGCACTTACTTAAAAATTGACTCACACCTATACACACACAAAAAGGCACACTCACAAGCATATACACGTAAAAACACAAGCACACATGCCAACACACAGTCACACATTACACACGTACAGAAATACACACTCACATATATACGCACATACAATCACACATTATGCACACCTGTCACTCACTCACACCTTCGTACTCACTCGCACTCAAAAGTAGACTCACACACCTACACACACACAGAAATACACACTCACAAATATACACACATACAATCACTCAATTTACCCACTCTAACTCTGACTCACACAGTCATACTCACTCAAAGATAGACTCACACCTATACACACACACAAGAATATACACTCCCAGGCATATACACATGAAAACACAAACACACATGCACCGATGCCCACAGTCACACACACCTTTACACACTTATAAACACAGAAGTCACACACTCACCTCACAAACATATGTACATGCCATATCACATATGTACCCCCTTTCAGTCACTCACACATTTATACTCACTCACACTCAAAAATAATCTCAAACACCTACACACACAAATACACACTCACAAGCCTATGCACAACATACAAACGTAAACACACACATACACAGATGCCAACACAGCTGCACACACCCATACACACACTCAAAAGCACACACACATTCACCCTCACACACATATGAACCTACACGTACACACAAATGCACGAGTACAAACACAAACACAACACACAGACACATAACGCAAAACACAATATTGTACACATCACACACCAGCCCACACAAAAACCCTTACACAAAAACATTCATATACATACACCCTTGGACACAAGCACTCACACACCAACATACACACTTACACAGTAAGTCACAAACACTCACACTCAAAAATAGGCTCACACACCTACACACACACAGAAATACACACTCAACACTATACGCACATACAATCACACATATGTACCTACTCTCGCTCTCACTCACATATTCATACGTACTCAAAAATGGACTCGCACCTATACACACACAAAATTACACACTCACAAGCATATACACATGAAAACACAAACACACATACACAGATGCCAACACACAGTCACACACACCCTTACACACTTATAACCACACAAGTCACACACTCACCCTCACACACACTTACACACATGAACATACACATGCAGACATTCACACTCTCTCACACACACACTCACCCACAAACTCACCCACAATATTGAATCGATACTCAAACCCGAGGCAACACACTGACACACATCACAAACGCACACCCGTTCCCATCTCACACACACACACGTACACACCCATACACACACACACTGACTCATTCACAAACACTCACAGCCATACACACTCAGATATGTACACGTACACACACCCAAACGTCCACAATCACAAACATAGATGCACACGCTCATTCAGGCACATATTTACAAATTCACACTCAAATGTAATCAGACACGTACAAACACAGAAACACACACAGATATAAACAAACACTAACACACATGTGAACACACACAGGAGACAACACACACACCCCTACCCTCACATTCACACACTCACAGAAAAACACAATCACACTTAAAAAACACACGTGCATACGCAGACATGTGAATACACCCAAGCCAACACAGTAACATACAAATGCACTCATTCACTGACTCTCATACTCACCCACATATCTCCCACTGCATGCACTCACACACATACACACACACGCACACACTCACACCAATGCACACAATAACCAACCTCACACAATCATTCACACTCCCGCACCCAAGCACCAACGCACACTCAATCCCAAACTCACTGACACACTCACTTGCAAACGCCTGCACATTCTCACACACCTCCCCACACCAAAACACAATGTCACACACTAACTCATTCACACTAACTCTCGCACCCATGAACAAAGAAATTCATGTTCAAATACACATGTACACACAGATGCAGTCACACATTCACTCACATACACCCACCAACACCCCAAAACTCACACTCACACTCACCCACACATGACTCCCTTGCAATCACATGCACACCTACAGAGAAAAAAATTACAGACGCTCGCACACTCACATTTACACTCCCGCACAGTCACTTACACACACATTCAAAACTCACACGCTCATACACCTACACGTTTACACATTTACTCTGTCTCGCACTCACACACAAACACCCTCCAAAGCATTTGAATCCATACTCAGACACACATGCCAACCCACTAAGACACATCACACAAATACACACACTCACCCCTCACATACACATTCAAACACACACAGACACACAAGCCAACTCACAAAAACAAAATTCTCACATTGACTCTGTCACTCACACTCACACACTCAACACCACATGCAATCACACACACACAGAAACACAAACACACACGGGAATACGCTCTCTCGCATTCACTGAAACACACATTTATACACCCTCTTACACACCCACACACACAGAAATACAGACTCACAAACATGTGCCCATACAATCACACATATGCACCCCGTCATTCACTCACACATTCATACTCACTCACACTCAAAAACAGACTCACACACCCACACCCACACACAGAAATACATACTCACAAATATACGCACATACAGTCACACCTATGTCCCCACTCTTACTCCGACTCACACACTCATACCCCCTTACTCAAAAATAGACTCACACCTCTACACACACAAAAATACACATTCACAAACAGGTACATACAATATCACATATGTACCCCCTTTCCGTCACTCAAACATTTATACTCACTCACACTCAAAAAGAGATTCAAACACCTACACACACACAAATACCCACTCACAAGCATATACACCTACAAACACAAATGCCCACATGCACAGATGACAACACACACTCATGCACACCCATACAAACCCATGAACACCAACACTCACACACCCACCCTCACACCAAACGCATTCACATGCTTTCACACTCACACACACAAACACACACACACCCTTGAATTCATACTCTGACCCATAAGCCAACCCACTAAGACCCGTCACACACACCCACACATAACTCACACACATTGAAATACGTACTGAAACACAGAAGCCAACTCCCACGAATAAAACTCTCACGCAGACTGTCACTGACACACACTCACCGACACATGCTATCAAACGTACACACACAAACACAGACACACTCTCTCACATTCCCTCAAACTCAGATACAAACACCCACACTTACACACTCACACACGCAGAAATATGCACTCACAAGTATACACACATACAATCACACATAGGTACCCACTCTCACTCTCACTCACACAGTCATACGCACTTACTTAAAAATTGACTCACACCTATACACACACAAAAAGGCACACTCACAAGCATATACACGTAAAAACACAAGCACACATGCCAACACACAGTCACACATTACACACGTACAGAAATACACACTCACATATATACGCACATACAATCACACATTATGCACACCTGTCACTCACTCACACCTTCGTACTCACTCGCACTCAAAAGTAGACTCACACACCTACACACACACAGAAATACACACTCACAAATATACACACATACAATCACTCAATTTACCCACTCTAACTCTGACTCACACAGTCATACTCACTCAAAGATAGACTCACACCTATACACACACACAAGAATATACACTCCCAGGCATATACACATGAAAACACAAACACACATGCACCGATGCCCACAGTCACACACACCTTTACACACTTATAAACACAGAAGTCACACACTCACCTCACAAACATATGTACATGCCATATCACATATGTACCCCCTTTCAGTCACTCACACATTTATACTCACTCACACTCAAAAATAATCTCAAACACCTACACACACAAATACACACTCACAAGCCTATGCACAACATACAAACGTAAACACACACATACACAGATGCCAACACAGCTGCACACACCCATACACACACTCAAAAGCACACACACATTCACCCTCACACACATATGAACCTACACGTACACACAAATGCACGAGTACAAACACAAACACAACACACAGACACATAACGCAAAACACAATATTGTACACATCACACACCAGCCCACACAAAAACCCTTACACAAAAACATTCATATACATACACCCTTGGACACAAGCACTCACACACCAACATACACACTTACACAGTAAGTCACAAACACTCACACTCAAAAATAGGCTCACACACCTACACACACACAGAAATACACACTCAACACTATACGCACATACAATCACACATATGTACCTACTCTCGCTCTCACTCACATATTCATACGTACTCAAAAATGGACTCGCACCTATACACACACAAAATTACACACTCACAAGCATATACACATGAAAACACAAACACACATACACAGATGCCAACACACAGTCACACACACCCTTACACACTTATAACCACACAAGTCACACACTCACCCTCACACACACTTACACACATGAACATACACATGCAGACATTCACACTCTCTCACACACACACTCACCCACAAACTCACCCACAATATTGAATCGATACTCAAACCCGAGGCAACACACTGACACACATCACAAACGCACACCCGTTCCCATCTCACACACACACACGTACACACCCATACACACACACACTGACTCATTCACAAACACTCACAGCCATACACACTCAGATATGTACACGTACACACACCCAAACGTCCACAATCACAAACATAGATGCACACGCTCATTCAGGCACATATTTACAAATTCACACTCAAATGTAATCAGACACGTACAAACACAGAAACACACACAGATATAAACAAACACTAACACACATGTGAACACACACAGGAGACAACACACACACCCCTACCCTCACATTCACACACTCACAGAAAAACACAATCACACTTAAAAAACACACGTGCATACGCAGACATGTGAATACACCCAAGCCAACACAGTAACATACAAATGCACTCATTCACTGACTCTCATACTCACCCACATATCTCCCACTGCATGCACTCACACACATACACACACACGCACACACTCACACCAATGCACACAATAACCAACCTCACACAATCATTCACACTCCCGCACCCAAGCACCAATGCACACTCAATCCCAAACTCACTGACACACTCACTTGCAAACGCCTGCACATTCTCACACACCTCCCCACACCAAAACACAATGTCACACACTAACTCATTCACACTAACTCTCGCACCCATGAACAAAGAAATTCATGTTCAAATACACATGTACACACAGATGCAGTCACACATTCACTCACATCCACCCACCAACACCCCAAAACTCACACTCACCCACACATGACTCCCTTGCAATCACATGCACACCTACAGAGAAAAAATTCCAGACGCTCACACACTCACATTTACACTCCCGCACAGTCACTTACACACACATTCAAAACTCACACGCTCATACACCTACACGTTTACACATTTACTCTGTCTCGCACTCACACACAAACACCCTCCAAAGCATTTGAATCCATACTCAGACACACATGCCAACCCACTAAGACACATCACACAAATACACACACTCACCCCTCACATACACATTCAAACACACACAGACACACAAGCCAACTCACAAAAACAAAATTCTCACATTGACTCTGTCACTCACACTCACACACTCAACACCACATGCAATCACACACACACAGAAACACAAACACACACGGGAATACGCTCTCTCGCATTCACTGAAACACACATTTATACACCCTCTTACACACCCACACACACAGAAATACGGACTCACAAACATGTGCCCATACAATCACACATATGCACCCCGTCATTCACTCACACATTCATACTCACTCACACTCAAAAACAGACTCACACACCCACACACACACACAGAAATACATACTCACAAATATACGCACATACAGTCACACCTATGTCCCCACTCTTACTCCGACTCACACACTCATACCCCCTTACTCAAAAATAGACTCACACCTCTACACACACAAAAATACACACTCACAAACAGGTACATACAATATCACATATGTACCCCCTTTCCGTCACTCAAACATTTATACTCACTCACACTCAAAAAGAGATTCAAACACCTACCCACACACAAATACCCACTCACAAGCATATACACCTACAAACACAAATGCCCACATGCACAGATGACAACACACACTCATGCACACCCATACAAACCCATGAACACCAACACTCACACACCCACCCTCACACCAAACGCATTCACATGCTTTCACACTCACACACACACACCCTTGAATTCATACTCTGACCCATAAGCCAACCCACTAAGACCCATCAGTCACACACACCCACACATAACTCACACACATTGAAATACGTACTGAAACACAGAAGCCAACTCCCACGAATAAAACTCTCACGCAGACTGTCACTGACACACACTCACCGACACATGCTATCAAACGTACACACACAAACACAGACACACTCTCTCACATTCCCTCAAACTCAGATACAAACACCCACACTTACACACTCACACACGCAGAAATATGCACTCACAAGTATACACACATACAATCACACATAGGTACCCACTCTCACTCTCACTCACACAGTCATACGCACTTACTTAAAAATTGACTCACACCTATACACACACAAAAAGGCACACTCACAAGCATATACACGTAAAAACACAAGCACACATGCCAACACACAGTCACACATTACACACGTACAGAAATACACACTCACATATATACGCACATACAATCACACATTATGCACACCTGTCACTCACTCACACCTTCGTACTCACTCACACTCAAAAGTAGACTCACACACCTACACACACACAGAAATACACACTCACAAATATACACACATACAATCACACAATTTACCCACTCTAACTCTGACTCACACAGTCATACTCACTCACTCAAAGATAGACTCACACCTATACACACACAAGAATATACACTCCCAGGCATATACACATGAAAACACAAACACACATGCACCGATGCCAACAGTCACACACACTTTACACACTTATAAACACAGAAGTCACACACTCACCTCACAAACATATGTACATGCCATATCACATATGTACCCCCTTTCAGTCACTCACACATTTATACTCACTCACACTCAAAAATAATCTCAAACACCTACACACACAAATACGCACTCACAAGCCTATGCACATACAAACATAATCACACACATACACAGATGCCAACACACCTGCACACACCCATACACACACTCAAAAGCACACACACATTCACCCTCACACACATATGAACCTACACGTACACACAAATGCACGAGTACAAACACAAACACAACACACAGACACATAACGCAAGACACAGTATTGTACACATCACACACCAGCACACACAAAAACCCTTACACAAAAACATTCATATACATACACCCTTGGACACAAGCACTCACACACCAACATACACACTTACACAGTAAGTCACAAACACACACTCAAAAATAGGCTCACACACCTACACACACACAGAAATACACACTCAACACTATACGCACATACAATCACACATATGTACCTACTCTCGCTCTCACTCACATATTCATACGTACTCAAAAATGGACTCGCACCTATACACACACAAAATTACACACTCACAAGCATATACACATGAAAACACAAACACACATACACAGATGCCAACCCACAGTCACACACACCCTTACACACTTATAACCACACAAGTCACACACTCACCCTCACACACACTTACACAGATATGAACATACACATGCAGACATTCACACTCTCTCACACACACACTCAAGCACAAACTCACCCACAATATTGAATCGATACTCAAACCCGAGGCAACACACTGACACACATCACAAACGCACACCCGTTCCCATCTCACACACACACACGTACACACCCATACACACACACACTGACTCATTCACAAACACTCACTGCCATACACACTCAGATATGTACACGTACACACACCCAAACGTCCACAATCACAAACATAGATGCACACGCTCATTCATGCACATATTTACAAATTCACACTCAAATGTAATCAGACACGTACAAACACAGAAACACACACAGATATAAACAAACACTAACACACATGTGAACACACACAGGAGACAACACACACACCCCTACCCTCACATTCACACACTCACAGAAAAACACAATCACACTTAAAAAACACACGTGCATACGCAGACATGTGAATACACCCAAGCCAACACAGTAACATACAAATGCACTCATTCACTGACTCTCATACTCACCCACATATCTCCCACTGCATGCACTCACACACATACACACACACACGCACACACTCACACCAACGCACACAAGAACCAACCTCACACAATCATTCACACTCCCGCACCCAAGCACCAACGCCCACTCAATCCCAAACTCACTGACACACTCACTTGCAAACGCCTGCACATTCTCACACACCTCCCCACACCAAAACACAATGTCACACACTAACTCATTCACACTAACTCTCGCACCCATGAACAAAGAAATTCATGTTCAAATAAACATGTACACACAGATGCAGTCACACATTCACTCACATACACCCACCAACACCCCAAAACTCACACTCACACTCACCCACACATGACTCCCTTGCAATCACATGCACACCTACAGAGAAAAAAATTCCAGACGCTCGCACACTCACATTTACACTCCCGCACAGTCACTTACACACACATTCAAAACTCACACGCTCATACACCTACACGTTTACACATTTACTCTGTCTCGCACTCACACACAAACACCCTCCAAAGCATTTGAATCCATACTCAGACACACATGCCAACCCACTAAGACACATCACACAAATACACACACTCACCCCTCACATACACATTCAAACACACACAGACACACAAGCCAACTCACAAAAACAAAATTCTCACATTGACTCTGTCACTCACACTCACACACTCAACACCACATGCAATCACACACACACAGAAACACAAACACACACGGGAATACGCTCTCTCGCATTCACTGAAACACACATTTATACACCCTCTTACACACCCACACACACAGAAATACAGACTCACAAACATGTGCCCATACAATCACACATATGCACCCCGTCATTCACTCACACATTCATACTCACTCACACTCAAAAACAGACTCACACACCCACACCCACACACAGAAATACATACTCACAAATATACGCACATACAGTCACACCTATGTCCCCACTCTTACTCCGACTCACACACTCATACCCCCTTACTCAAAAATAGACTCACACCTCTACACACACAAAAATACACACTCACAAACAGGTACATACAATATCACATATGTACCCCCTTTCCGTCACTCAAACATTTATACTCACTCACACTCAAAAAGAGATTCAAACACCTACCCACACACAAATACCCACTCACAAGCATATACACCTACAAACACAAATGCCCACATGCACAGATGACAACACACACTCATGCACACCCATACAAACCCATGAACACCAACACTCACACACCCACCCTCACACCAAACGCATTCACATGCTTTCACACTCACACACACAAACACACACACACCCTTGAATTCATACTCTGACCCATAAGCCAACCCACTAAGACCCATCAGTCACACACACCCACACATAACTCACACACATTGAAATACGTACTGAAACACAGAAGCCAACTCCCACGAATAAAACTCTCACGCAGACTGTCACTGACACACACTCACCGACACATGCTATCAAACGTACACACACAAACACAGACACACTCTCTCACATTCCCTCAAACTCAGATACAAACACCCACACTTACACACTCACACACGCAGAAATATGCACTCACAAGTATACACACATACAATCACACATAGGTACCCACTCTCACTCTCACTCACACAGTCATACGCACTTACTTAAAAATTGACTCACACCTATACACACACAAAAAGGCACACTCACAAGCATATACACGTCAAAACACAAGCACACATGCCAACACACAGTCACACATTACACACGTACAGAAATACACACTCACATATATACGCACATACAATCACACATTATGCACACCTGTCACTCACTCACACCTTCGTACTCACTCGCACTCAAAAGTAGACTCACACACCTACACACACACAGAAATACACACTCACAAATATACACACATACAATCACACAATTTACCCACTCTAACTCTGACTCACACAGTCATACTCACTCACTCAAAGATAGACTCACACCTATACACACACAAGAATATACACTCCCAGGCATATACACATGAAAACACAAACACACATGCACCGATGCCAACAGTCACACACACTTTACACACTTATAAACACAGAAGTCACACACTCACCTCACAAACATATGTACATGCCATATCACATATGTACCCCCTTTCAGTCACTCACACATTTATACTCACTCACACTCAAAAATAATCTCAAACACCTACACACACAAATACGCACTCACAAGCCTATGCACATACAAACATAATCACACACATACACAGATTCCAACACACCTGCACACACCCATACACACACTCAAAAGCACACACACATTCACCCTCACACACATATGAACCTACACGTACACACAAATGCACGAGTACAAACACAAACACAACACACAGACACATAACGCAAAACACAGTATTGTACACATCACACACCAGCACACACAAAAACCCTTACACAAAAACAGTCATATACATACACCCTTGGACACAAGCACTCACACACCAACATACACACTTACACAGTAAGTCACAAACACACACTCAAAAATAGGCTCACACACCTACACACACACAGAAATACACACTCAACACTATACGCACATACAATCACACATATGTACCTACTCTCGCTCTCACTCACATATTCATACGTACTCAAAAATGGACTCGCACCTATACACACACAAAATTACACACTCACAAGCATATACACATGAAAACACAAACACACATACACAGATGCCAACACACAGTCACACACACCCTTACACACTTATAACCACACAAGTCACACACTCACCCTCACACACACTTACACACATGAACATACACATGCAGACATTCACACTCTCTCACACACACACTCACCCACAAACTCACCCACAATATTGAATCGATACTCAAACCCGAGGCAACACACTGACACACATCACAAACGCACACCCGTTCCCATCTCACACACACACACGTACACACCCATACACACACACACTGACTCATTCACAAACACTCACAGCCATACACACTCAGATATGTACACATACACACACCCAAACGTCCACAATCACAAACATAGATGCACACGCTCATTCAGGCACATATTTACAAATTCACACTCAAATGTAATCAGACACGTACAAACACAGAAACACACACAGATATAAACAAACACTAACACACATGCGAACACACACAGGAGACAACACACACACCCCTACCCTCACATTCACACACTCACAGAAAAACACAATCACACTTAAAAAACACACGTGCATACGCAGACATGTGAATACACCCAAGCCAACACAGTAACATACAAATGCACTCATTCACTGACTCTCATACTCACCCACATATCTCCCACTGCATGCACTCACACACATACACACACACGCACACACTCACACCAATGCACACAATAACCAACCTCACACAATCATTCACACTCCCGCACCCAAGTACCAATGCACACTCAATCCCAAACTCACTGACACACTCACTTGCAAACGCCTGCACATTCTCACACACCTCCCCACACCAAAACACAATGTCACACACTAACTCATTCACACTAACTCTCGCACCCATGAACAAAGAAATTCATGTTCAAATACACATGTACACACAGATGCAGTCACACATTCACTCACATCCACCCACCAACACCCCAAAACTCACACTCACCCACACAAGACTCCCTTGCAATCACATGCACACCTACAGAGAAAAAATTCCAGACGCTCGCACACTCACATTTACACTCCCGCACAGTCACTTACACACACATTCAAAACTCACACGCTCATACACCTACACGTTTACACATTTACTCTGTCTCGCACTCACACACAAACACCCTCCAAAGCATTTGAATCCATACTCAGACACACATGCCAACCCACTAAGACACATCACACAAATACACACACTCACCGCTCACATACACTTTCAAACACACACAAACACACAAGCCAACTCACAAAAACAAAATTCTCACATTGACTCTGTCACTCACACTCACACACTCAACACCACATGCAATCACACACACACAGAAACACAAACACACACGGGAATACGCTCTCTCGCATTCACTGAAACACACATTTATGCACCCTCTTACACACCCACACACACAGAAATACGGACTCACAAACATAGGCCCGTACAATCACACCTATGTACCCCGTCATTCACTCACACATTCATACTCACTCACACTCAAAAACAGACTCACACACCCACACCCACACACAGAAATACATACTCACAAATATACGCACATACAGTCACACCTATGTCCCCACTCTTACTCCGACTCACACACTCATACCCCCTTACTCAAAAATAGACTCACACCTCTACACACACAAAAATACACACTCACAAACAGGTACATACAATATCACATATGTACCCCCTTTCCGTCACTCAAACATTTATACTCACTCACACTCAAAAAGAGATTCAAACACCTACCCACACACAAATACCCACTCACAAGCATATACACCTACAAACACAAATGCCCACATGCACAGATGACAACACACACTCATGCACACCCATACAAACCCATGAACACCAACACTCACACACCCACCCTCACACCAAACGCATTCACATGCTTTCACACTCACACACACAAACACACACACACCCTTGAATTCATACTCTGACCCATAAGCCAACCCACTAAGACCCGTCACACACACCCACACATAACTCACACACATTGAAATACGTACTGAAACACAGAAGCCAACTCCCACGAATAAAACTCTCACGCAGACTGTCACTGACACACACTCACCGACACATGCTATCAAACGTACACACACAAACACAGACACACTCTCTCACATTCCCTCAAACTCAGATACAAACACCCACACTTACACACTCACACACGCAGAAATATGCACTCACAAGTATACACACATACAATCACACATAGGTACCCACTCTCACTCTCACTCACACAGTCATACGCACTTACTTAAAAATTGACTCACACCTATACACACACAAAAAGGCACACTCACAAGCATATACACGTAAAAACACAAGCACACATGCCAACACACAGTCACACATTACACACGTACAGAAATACACACTCACATATATACGCACATACAATCACACATTATGCACACCTGTCACTCACTCACACCTTCGTACTCACTCGCACTCAAAAGTAGACTCACACACCTACACACACACAGAAATACACACTCACAAATATACACACATACAATCACTCAATTTACCCACTCTAACTCTGACTCACACAGTCATACTCACTCAAAGATAGACTCACACCTATACACACACACAAGAATATACACTCCCAGGCATATACACATGAAAACACAAACACACATGCACCGATGCCCACAGTCACACACACCTTTACACACTTATAAACACAGAAGTCACACACTCACCTCACAAACATATGTACATGCCATATCACATATGTACCCCCTTTCAGTCACTCACACATTTATACTCACTCACACTCAAAAATAATCTCAAACACCTACACACACAAATACGCACTCACAAGCCTATGCACAACATACAAACGTAAACACACACATACACAGATGCCAACACAGCTGCACACACCCATACACACACTCAAAAGCACACACACATTCACCCTCACACACATATGAACCTACACGTACACACAAATGCACGAGTACAAACACAAACACAACACACAGACACATAACGCAAAACACAATATTGTACACATCACACACCAGCCCACACAAAAACCCTTACACAAAAACATTCATATACATACACCCTTGGACACAAGCACTCACACACCAACATACACACTTACACAGTAAGTCACAAACACTCACACTCAAAAATAGGCTCACACACCTACACACACACAGAAATACACACTCAACACTATACGCACATACAATCACACATATGTACCTACTCTCGCTCTCACTCACATATTCATACGTACTCAAAAATGGACTCGCACCTATACACACACAAAATTACACACTCACAAGCATATACACATGAAAACACAAACACACATACACAGATGCCAACACACAGTCACACACACCCTTACACACTTATAACCACACAAGTCACACACTCACCCTCACACACACTTACACACATGAACATACACATGCAGACATTCACACTCTCTCACACACACACTCACCCACAAACTCACCCACAATATTGAATCGATACTCAAACCCGAGGCAACACACTGACACACATCACAAACGCACACCCGTTCCCATCTCACACACACACACGTACACACCCATACACACACACACTGACTCATTCACAAACACTCACAGCCATACACACTCAGATATGTACACGTACACACACCCAAACGTCCACAATCACAAACATAGATGCACACGCTCATTCAGGCACATATTTACAAATTCACACTCAAATGTAATCAGACACGTACAAACACAGAAACACACACAGATATAAACAAACACTAACACACATGCGAACACACACAGGAGACAACACACACACCCCTACCCTCACATTCACACACTCACAGAAAAACACAATCACACTTAAAAAACACACGTGCATACGCAGACATGTGAATACACCCAAGCCAACACAGTAACATACAAATGCACTCATTCACTGACTCTCATACTCACCCACATATCTCCCACTGCATGCACTCACACACATACACACACACACGCACACACTCACACCAACGCACACAAGAACCAACCTCACACAATCATTCACACTCCCGCACCCAAGCACCAACGCCCACTCAATCCCAAACTCACTGACACACTCACTTGCAAACGCCTGCACATTCTCACACACCTCCCCACACCAAAACACAATGTCACACACTAACTCATTCACACTAACTCTCGCACCCATGAACAAAGAAATTCATGTTCAAATACACATGTACACACAGATGCAGTCACACATTCACTCACATACACCCACCAACACCCCAAAACTCACACTCACACTCACCCACACATGACTCCCTTGCAATCACATGCACACCTACAGAGAAAAAAATTCCAGACGCTCGCACACTCACATTTACACTCCCGCACAGTCACTTACACACACATTCAAAACTCACACGCTCATACACCTACACGTTTACACATTTACTCTGTGTCGCACTCACACACAAACACCCTCCAAAGCATTTGAATCCATACTCAGACACACATGCCAACCCACTAAGACACATCACACAAATACACACACTCACCCCTCACATACACATTCAAACACACACAGACACACAAGCCAACTCACAAAAACAAAATTCTCACATTGACTCTGTCACTCACACTCACACACTCAACACCACATGCAATCACACACACACAGAAACACAAACACACACGGGAATACGCTCTCTCGCATTCACTGAAACACACATTTATACACCCTCTTACACACCCACACACACAGAAATACGGACTCACAAACATGTGCCCATACAATCACACATATGCACCCCGTCATTCACTCACACATTCATACTCACTCACACTCAAAAACAGACTCACACACCCACACCCACACACAGAAATACATACTCACAAATATACGCACATACAGTCACACCTATGTCCCCACTCTTACTCCGACTCACACACTCATACCCCCTTACTCAAAAATAGACTCACACCTCTACACACACAAAAATACACACTCACAAACAGGTACATACAATATCACATATGTACCCCCTTTCCGTCACTCAAACATTTATACTCACTCACACTCAAAAAGAGATTCAAACACCTACCCACACACAAATACCCACTCACAAGCATATACACCTACAAACACAAATGCCCACATGCACAGATGACAACACACACTCATGCACACCCATACAAACCCATGAACACCAACACTCACACACCCACCCTCACACCAAACGCATTCACATGCTTTCACACTCACACACACAAACACACACACACCCTTGAATTCATACTCTGACCCATAAGCCAACCCACTAAGACCCATCAGTCACACACACCCACACATAACTCACACACATTGAAATACGTACTGAAACACAGAAGCCAACTCCCACGAATAAAACTCTCACGCAGACTGTCACTGACACACACTCACCGACACATGCTATCAGACGTACACACACAAACACAGACACACTCTCTCACATTCCCTCAAACTCAGATACAAACACCCACACTTACACACTCACACACGCAGAAATATGCACTCACAAGTATACACACATACAATCACACATAGGTACCCACTCTCACTCTCACTCACACAGTCATACGCACTTACTTAAAAATTGACTCACACCTATACACACACAAAAAGGCACACTCACAAGCATATACACGTCAAAACACAAGCACACATGCCAACACACAGTCACACATTACACACGTACAGAAATACACACTCACATATATACGCACATACAATCACACATTATGCACACCTGTCACTCACTCACACCTTCGTACTCACTCGCACTCAAAAGTAGACTCACACACCTACACACACACAGAAATACACACTCACAAATATACACACATACAATCACACAATTTACCCACTCTAACTCTGACTCACACAGTCATACTCACTCACTCAAAGATAGACTCACACCTATACACACACAAGAATATACACTCCCAGGCATATACACATGAAAACACAAACACACATGCACCGATGCCAACAGTCACACACACTTTACACACTTATAAACACAGAAGTCACACACTCACCTCACAAACATATGTACATGCCATATCACATATGTACCCCCTTTCAGTCACTCACACATTTATACTCACTCACACTCAAAAATAATCTCAAACACCTACACACACAAATACGCACTCACAAGCCTATGCACATACAAACATAATCACACACATACACAGATGCCAACACACCTGCACACACCCATACACACACTCAAAAGCACACACACATTCACCCTCACACACATATGAACCTACACGTACACACAAATGCACGAGTACAAACACAAACACAACACACAGACACATAACGCAAAACACAGTATTGTACACATCACACACCAGCACACACAAAAACCCTTACACAAAAACAGTCATATACATACACCCTTGGACACAAGCACTCACACACCAACATACACACTTACACAGTAAGTCACAAACACACACTCAAAAATAGGCTCACACACCTACACACACACAGAAATACACACTCAACACTATACGCACATACAATCACACATATGTACCTACTCTCGCTCTCACTCACATATTCATACGTACTCAAAAATGGACTCGCACCTATACACACACAAAATTACACACTCACAAGCATATACACATGAAAACACAAACACACATACACAGATGCCAACACACAGTCACACACACCCTTACACACTTATAACCACACAAGTCACACACTCACCCTCACACACACTTACACACATATGAACATACACATGCAGACATTCACACTCTCTCACACACACACTCACCCACAAACTCACCCACAATATTGAATCGATACTCAAACCCGAGGCAACACACTGACACACATCACAAACGCACACCCGTTCCCATCTCACACACACACACGTACACACCCATACACACACACACTGACTCATTCACAAACACTCACTGCCATACACACTCAGATATGTACACGTACACACACCCAAACGTCCACAATCACAAACATAGATGCACACGCTCATTCATGCACATATTTACAAATTCACACTCAAATGTAATCAGACACGTACAAACACAGAAACACACACAGATATAAACAAACACTAACACACATGTGAACACACACAGGAGACAACACACACACCCCTACCCTCACATTCACACACTCACAGAAAAACACAATCACACTTAAAAAACACACGTGCATACGCAGACATGTGAATACACCCAAGCCAACACAGTAACATACAAATGCACTCATTCACTGACTCTCATACTCACCCACATATCTCCCACTGCATGCACTCACACACATACACACACACACGCACACACTCACACCAACGCACACAAGAACCAACCTCACACAATCATTCACACTCCCGCACCCAAGCACCAACGCCCACTCAATCCCAAACTCACTGACACACTCACTTGCAAACGCCTGCACATTCTCACACACCTCCCCACACCAAAACACAATGTCACACACTAACTCATTCACACTAACTCTCGCACCCATGAACAAAGAAATTCATGTTCAAATACACATGTACACACAGATGCAGTCACACATTCACTCACATACACCCACCAACACCCCAAAACTCACACTCACACTCACCCACACATGACTCCCTTGCAATCACATGCACACCTACAGAGAAAAAAATTCCAGACGCTCGCACACTCACATTTACACTCCCGCACAGTCACTTACACACACATTCAAAACTCACACGCTCATACACCTACACGTTTACACATTTACTCTGTCTCGCACTCACACACAAACACCCTCCAAAGCATTTGAATCCATACTCAGACACACATGCCAACCCACTAAGACACATCACACAAATACACACACTCACCCCTCACATACACATTCAAACACACACAGACACACAAGCCAACTCACAAAAACAAAATTCTCACATTGACTCTGTCACTCACACTCACACACTCAACACCACATGCAATCACACACACACAGAAACACAAACACACACGGGAATACGCTCTCTCGCATTCACTGAAACACACATTTATACACCCTCTTACACACCCACACACACAGAAATACAGACTCACAAACATGTGCCCATACAATCACACATATGCACCCCGTCATTCACTCACACATTCATACTCACTCACACTCAAAAACAGACTCACACACCCACACCCACACACAGAAATACATACTCACAAATATACGCACATACAGTCACACCTATGTCCCCACTCTTACTCCGACTCACACACTCATACCCCCTTACTCAAAAATAGACTCACACCTCTACACACACAAAAATACACACTCACAAACAGGTACATACAATATCACATATGTACCCCCTTTCCGTCACTCAAACATTTATACTCACTCACACTCAAAAAGAGATTCAAACACCTACCCACACACAAATACCCACTCACAAGCATATACACCTACAAACACAAATGCCCACATGCACAGATGACAACACACACTCATGCACACCCATACAAACCCATGAACACCAACACTCACACACCCACCCTCACACCAAACGCATTCACATGCTTTCACACTCACACACACAAACACACACACACCCTTGAATTCATACTCTGACCCATAAGCCAACCCACTAAGACCCATCAGTCACACACACCCACACATAACTCACACACATTGAAATACGTACTGAAACACAGAAGCCAACTCCCACGAATAAAACTCTCACGCAGACTGTCACTGACACACACTCACCGACACATGCTATCAAACGTACACACACAAACACAGACACACTCTCTCACATTCCCTCAAACTCAGATACAAACACCCACACTTACACACTCACACACGCAGAAATATGCACTCACAAGTATACACACATACAATCACACATAGGTACCCACTCTCACTCTCACTCACACAGTCATACGCACTTACTTAAAAATTGACTCACACCTATACACACACAAAAAGGCACACTCACAAGCATATACACGTAAAAACACAAGCACACATGCCAACACACAGTCACACATTACACACGTACAGAAATACACACTCACATATATACGCACATACAATCACACATTATGCACACCTGTCACTCACTCACACCTTCGTACTCACTCGCACTCAAAAGTAGACTCACACACCTACACACACACAGAAATACACACTCACAAATATACACACATACAATCACACAATTTACCCACTCTAACTCTGACTCACACAGTCATACTCACTCACTCAAAGATAGACTCACACCTATACACACACAAGAATATACACTCCCAGGCATATACACATGAAAACACAAACACACATGCACCGATGCCAACAGTCACACACACTTTACACACTTATAAACACAGAAGTCACACACTCACCTCACAAACATATGTACATGCCATATCACATATGTACCCCCTTTCAGTCACTCACACATTTATACTCACTCACACTCAAAAATAATCTCAAACACCTACACACACAAATACGCACTCACAAGCCTATGCACATACAAACATAATCACACACATACACAGATTCCAACACACCTGCACACACCCATACACACACTCAAAAGCACACACACATTCACCCTCACACACATATGAACCTACACGTACACACAAATGCACGAGTACAAACACAAACACAACACACAGACACATAACGCAAAACACAGTATTGTACACATCACACACCAGCACACACAAAAACCCTTACACAAAAACAGTCATATACATACACCCTTGGACACAAGCACTCACACACCAACATACACACTTACACAGTAAGTCACAAACACTCACACTCAAAAATAGGCTCACACACCTACACACACACAGAAATACACACTCAACACTATACGCACATACAATCACACATATGTACCTACTCTCGCTCTCACTCACATATTCATACGTACTCAAAAATGGACTCGCACCTATACACACACAAAATTACACACTCACAAGCATATACACATGAAAACACAAACACACATACACAGATGCCAACACACAGTCACACACACCCTTACACACTTATAACCACACAAGTCACACACTCACCCTCACACACACTTACACACATGAACATACACATGCAGACATTCACACTCTCTCACACACACACTCACCCACAAACTCACCCACAATATTGAATCGATACTCAAACCCGAGGCAACACACTGACACACATCACAAACGCACACCCGTTTCCATCTCACACACACACACGTACACACCCATACACACACACACTGACTCATTCACAAACACTCACAGCCATACACACTCAGATATGTACACGTACACACACCCAAACGTCCACAATCACAAACATAGATGCACACGCTCATTCAGGCACATATTTACAAATTCACACTCAAATGTAATCAGACACGTACAAACACAGAAACACACACAGATATAAACAAACACTAACACACATGCGAACACACACAGGAGACAACACACACACCCCTACCCTCACATTCACACACTCACAGAAAAACACAATCACACTTAAAAAACACACGTGCATACGCAGACATGTGAATACACCCAAGCCAACACAGTAACATACAAATGCACTCATTCACTGACTCTCATACTCACCCACATATCTCCCACTGCATGCACTCAAACACATACACACACACACGCACACACTCACACCAACGCACACAAGAACCAACCTCACACAATCATTCACACTCCCGCACCCAAGCACCAACGCCCACTCAATCCCAAACTCACTGACACACTCACTTGCAAACGCCTGCACATTCTCACACACCTCCCCACACCAAAACACAATGTCACACACTAACTCATTCACACTAACTCTCGCACCCATGAACAAAGAAATTCATGTTCAAATACACATGTACACACAGATGCAGTCACACATTCACTCACATACACCCACCAACACCCCAAAACTCACACTCACACTCACCCACACATGACTCCCTTGCAATCACATGCACACCTACAGAGAAAAAAATTCCAGACGCTCGCACACTCACATTTACACTCCCGCACAGTCACTTACACACACATTCAAAACTCACACGCTCATACACCTACACGTTTACACATTTACTCTGTCTCGCACTCACACACAAACACCCTCCAAAGCATTTGAATCCATATTCAGACACACATGCCAACCCACTAAGACACATCACACAAATACACACACTCACCCCTCACATACACATTCAAACACACACAGACACACAAGCCAACTCACAAAAACAAAATTCTCACATTGACTCTGTCACTCACACTCACACACTCAACACCACATGCAATCACACACACACAGAAACACAAACACACACGGGAATACGCTCTCTCGCATTCACTGAAACACACATTTATACACCCTCTTACACACCCACACACACAGAAATACAGACTCACAAACATGTGCCCATACAATCACACATATGCACCCCGTCATTCACTCACACATTCATACTCACTCACACTCAAAAACAGACTCACACACACACACACACACACACAGAAATACATACTCACAAATATACGCACATACAGTCACACCTATGTCCCCACTCTTACTCCGACTCACACACTCATACCCCCTTACTCAAAAATAGACTCACACGTCTACACACACAAAAATACACACTCACAAACAGGTACATACAATATCACATATGTACCCCCTTTCCGTCACTCAAACATTTATACTCACTCACACTCAAAAAGAGATTCAAACACCTACACACACACAAATACCCACTCACAAGCATATACACCTACAAACACAAATGCCCACATGCACAGATGACAACACACACTCATGCACACCCATACAAACCCATGAACACCAACACTCACACACCCACCCTCACACCAAACGCATTCACATGCTTTCACACTCACACACACAAACACACACACACCCTTGAATTCATACTCTTACCCATAAGCCAACCCACTAAGACCCATCAGTCACACACACCCACACATAACTCACACACATTGAAATACGTACTGAAACACAGAAGCCAACTCCCACGAATAAAACTCTCACGCAGACTGTCACTGACACACACTCACCGACACATGCTATCAAACGTACACACACAAACACACACACTCTCTCACATTCCCTCAAACTCAGATACAAACACCCACACTTACACACTCACACACGCGGAAATATGCACTCACAAGTATACACACATACAATCACACATAGGTACCCACTCTCACTCTCACTCACACAGTCATACGCACTTACTTAAAAATAGACTCACACCTATACACACACAATAAGGCACACTCACAAGCATATACACGTAAAAACACAAGCACACATGCCAACACACAGTCACACATTACACACGTACAGAAATACACACTCACATATATACGCACATACAATCACACATTATGCACACCTGTCACTCACTCACACCTTCGTACTCACTCACACTCAAAAGTAGACTCACACACCTACACACACACAGAAATACACACTCACAAATATACACACATACAATCACACAATTTACCCACTCTAACTCTGACTCACACAGTCATACTCACTCACTCAAAGATAGACTCACACCTATACACACACAAGAATATACACTCCCAGGCATATACACATGAAAACACAAACACACATGCACCGATGCCAACAGTCACACACACTTTACACACTTATAAACACAGAAGTCACACACTCACCTCACAAACATATGTACATGCCTTATCACATATGTACCCCCTTTCAGTCACTCACACATTTATACTCACTCACACTCAAAAATAATCTCAAACACCTACACACACAAATACGCACTCACAAGCCTATGCACATACAAACATAATCACACACATACACAGATTCCAACACACCTGCACACACCCATACACACACTCAAAAGCACACACACATTCACCCTCACACACATATGAACCTACACGTACACACAAATGCACGAGTACAAACACAAACACAACACACAGACACATAACGCAAAACACAGTATTGTACACATCACACACCAGCACACACAAAAACCCTTACACAAAAACATTCATATACATACACCCTTGGACACAAGCACTCACACACCAACATACACACTTACACAGTAAGTCACAAACACTCACACTCAAAAATAGGCTCACACACCTACACACACACAGAAATACACACTCAACACTATACGCACATACAATCACACATATGTACCTACTCTCGCTCTCACTCACATATTCATACGTACTCAAAAATGGACTCGCACCTATACACACACAAAATTACACACTCACAAGCATATACACATGAAAACACAAACACACATACACAGATGCCAACACACAGTCACACACACCCTTACACACTTATAACCACACAAGTCACACACTCACCCTCACACACACTTACACACATGAACATACACATGCAGACATTCACACTCTCTCACACACACACTCACCCACAAACTCACCCACAATATTGAATCGATACTCAAACCCGAGGCAACACACTGACACACATCACAAACGCACACCCGTTCCCATCTCACACACACACACGTACACACCCATACACACACACACTGACTCATTCACAAACACTCACAGCCATACACACTCAGATATGTACACGTACACACACCCAAACGTCCACAATCACAAACATAGATGCACACGCTCATTCAGGCACATATTTACAAATTCACACTCAAATGTAATCAGACACGTACAAACACAGAAACACACACAGATATAAACAAACACTAACACACATGCGAACACACACAGGAGACAACACACACACCCCTACCCTCACATTCACACACTCACAGAAAAACACAATCACACTTAAAAAACACACGTGCATACGCAGACATGTGAATACACCCAAGCCAACACAGTAACATACAAATGCACTCATTCACTGACTCTCATACTCACCCACATATCTCCCACTGCATGCACTCACACACATACACACACACGCACACACTCACACCAATGCACACAATAACCAACCTCACACAATCATTCACACTCCCGCACCCAAGTACCAATGCACACTCAATCCCAAACTCACTGACACACTCACTTGCAAACGCCTGCACATTCTCACACACCTCCCCACACCAAAACACAATGTCACACACTAACTCATTCACACTAACTCTCGCACCCATGAACAAAGAAATTCATGTTCAAATACACATGTACACACAGATGCAGTCACACATTCACTCACATACACCCACCAACACCCCAAAACTCACACTCACCCACACAAGACTCCCTTGCAATCACATGCACACCTACAGAGAAAAAATTCCAGACGCTCGCACACTCACATTTACACTCCCGCACAGTCACTTACACACACATTCAAAACTCACACGCTCATACACCTACACGTTTACACATTTACTCTGTCTCGCACTCACACACAAACACCCTCCAAAGCATTTGAATCCATACTCAGACACACATGCCAACCCACTAAGACACATCACACAAATACACACACTCACCGCTCACATACACTTTCAAACACACACAAACACACAAGCCAACTCACAAAAACAAAATTCTCACATTGACTCTGTCACTCACACTCACACACTCAACACCACATGCAATCACACACACACAGAAACACAAACACACACGGGAATACGCTCTCTCGCATTCACTGAAACACACATTTATGCACCCTCTTACACACCCACACACACAGAAATACGGACTCACAAACATAGGCCCGTACAATCACACCTATGTACCCCGTCATTCACTCACACATTCATACTCACTCACACTCAAAAACAGACTCACACACCCACACCCACACACAGAAATACATACTCACAAATATACGCACATACAGTCACACCTATGTCCCCACTCTTACTCCGACTCACACACTCATACCCCCTTACTCAAAAATAGACTCACACCTCTACACACACAAAAATACACACTCACAAACAGGTACATACAATATCACATATGTACCCCCTTTCCGTCACTCAAACATTTATACTCACTCACACTCAAAAAGAGATTCAAACACCTACCCACACACAAATACCCACTCACAAGCATATACACCTACAAACACAAATGCCCACATGCACAGATGACAACACACACTCATGCACACCCATACAAACCCATGAACACCAACACTCACACACCCACCCTCACACCAAACGCATTCACATGCTTTCACACTCACACACACAAACACACACACACCCTTGAATTCATACTCTGACCCATAAGCCAACCCACTAAGACCCATCAGTCACACACACCCACACATAACTCACACACATTGAAATACGTACTGAAACACAGAAGCCAACTCCCACGAATAAAACTCTCACGCAGACTGTCACTGACACACACTCACCGACACATGCTATCAAACGTACACACACAAACACAGACACACTCTCTCACATTCCCTCAAACTCAGATACAAACACCCACACTTACACACTCACACACGCAGAAATATGCACTCACAAGTATACACACATACAATCACACATAGGTACCCACTCTCACTCTCACTCACACAGTCATACGCACTTACTTAAAAATTGACTCACACCTATACACACACAAAAAGGCACACTCACAAGCATATACACGTAAAAACACAAGCACACATGCCAACACACAGTCACACATTACACACGTACAGAAATACACACTCACATATATACGCACATACAATCACACATTATGCACACCTGTCACTCACTCACACCTTCGTACTCACTCGCACTCAAAAGTAGACTCACACACCTACACACACACAGAAATACACACTCACAAATATACACACATACAATCACTCAATTTACCCACTCTAACTCTGACTCACACAGTCATACTCACTCAAAGATAGACTCACACCTATACACACACACAAGAATATACACTCCCAGGCATATACACATGAAAACACAAACACACATGCACCGATGCCCACAGTCACACACACCTTTACACACTTATAAACACAGAAGTCACACACTCACCTCACAAACATATGTACATGCCATATCACATATGTACCCCCTTTCAGTCACTCACACATTTATACTCACTCACACTCAAAAATAATCTCAAACACCTACACACACAAATACGCACTCACAAGCCTATGCACAACATACAAACGTAAACACACACATACACAGATGCCAACACAGCTGCACACACCCATACACACACTCAAAAGCACACACACATTCACCCTCACACACATATGAACCTACACGTACACACAAATGCACGAGTACAAACACAAACACAACACACAGACACATAACGCAAAACACAATATTGTACACATCACACACCAGCCCACACAAAAACCCTTACACAAAAACATTCATATACATACACCCTTGGACACAAGCACTCACACACCAACATACACACTTACACAGTAAGTCACAAACACTCACACTCAAAAATAGGCTCACACACCTACACACACACAGAAATACACACTCAACACTATACGCACATACAATCACACATATGTACCTACTCTCGCTCTCACTCACATATTCATACGTACTCAAAAATGGACTCGCACCTATACACACACAAAATTACACACTCACAAGCATATACACATGAAAACACAAACACACATACACAGATGCCAACACACAGTCACACACACCCTTACACACTTATAACCACACAAGTCACACACTCACCCTCACACACACTTACACACATGAACATACACATGCAGACATTCACACTCTCTCACACACACACTCACCCACAAACTCACCCACAATATTGAATCGATACTCAAACCCGAGGCAACACACTGACACACATCACAAACGCACACCCGTTCCCATCTCACACACACACACGTACACACCCATACACACACACACTGACTCATTCACAAACACTCACAGCCATACACACTCAGATATGTACACGTACACACACCCAAACGTCCACAATCACAAACATAGATGCACACGCTCATTCAGGCACATATTTACAAATTCACACTCAAATGTAATCAGACACGTACAAACACAGAAACACACACAGATATAAACAAACACTAACACACATGCGAACACACACAGGAGACAACACACACACCCCTACCCTCACATTCACACACTCACAGAAAAACACAATCACACTTAAAAAACACACGTGCATACGCAGACATGTGAATACACCCAAGCCAACACAGTAACATACAAATGCACTCATTCACTGACTCTCATACTCACCCACATATCTCCCACTGCATGCACTCACACACATACACACACACACGCACACACTCACACCAACGCACACAAGAACCAACCTCACACAATCATTCACACTCCCGCACCCAAGCACCAACGCCCACTCAATCCCAAACTCACTGACACACTCACTTGCAAACACCTGCACATTCTCACACACCTCCCCACACCAAAACACAATGTCACACACTAACTCATTCACACTAACTCTCGCACCCATGAACAAAGAAATTCATGTTCAAATACACATGTACACACAGATGCAGTCACACATTCACTCACATACACCCACCAACACCCCAAAACTCACACTCACACTCACCCACACATGACTCCCTTGCAATCACATGCACACCTACAGAGAAAAAAATTACAGACGCTCGCACACTCACATTTACACTCCCGCACAGTCACTTACACACACATTCAAAACTCACACGCTCATACACCTACACGTTTACACATTTACTCTGTCTCGCACTCACACACAAACACCCTCCAAAGCATTTGAATCCATACTCAGACACACATGCCAACCCACTAAGACACATCACACAAATACACACACTCACCCCTCACATACACATTCAAACACACACAGACACACAAGCCAACTCACAAAAACAAAATTCTCACATTGACTCTGTCACTCACACTCACACACTCAACACCACATGCAATCACACACACACAGAAACACAAACACACACGGGAATACGCTCTCTCGCATTCACTGAAACACACATTTATACACCCTCTTACACACCCACACACACAGAAATACAGACTCACAAACATGTGCCCATACAATCACACATATGCACCCCGTCATTCACTCACACATTCATATTCACTCACACTCAAAAACAGACTCACACACCCACACCCACACACAGAAATACATACTCACAAATATACGCACATACAGTCACACCTATGTCCCCACTCTTACTCCGACTCACACACTCATACCCCCTTACTCAAAAATAGACTCACACCTCTACACACACAAAAATACACATTCACAAACAGGTACATACAATATCACATATGTACCCCCTTTCCGTCACTCAAACATTTATACTCACTCACACTCAAAAAGAGATTCAAACACCTACACACACACAAATACCCACTCACAAGCATATACACCTACAAACACAAATGCCCACATGCACAGATGACAACACACACTCATGCACACCCATACAAACCCATGAACACCAACACTCACACACCCACCCTCACACCAAACGCATTCACATGCTTTCACACTCACACACACAAACACACACACACCCTTGAATTCATACTCTTACCCATAAGCCAACCCACTAAGACCCATCAGTCACACACACCCACACATAACTCACACACATTGAAATACGTACTGAAACACAGAAGCCAACTCCCACGAATAAAACTCTCACGCAGACTGTCACTGACACACACTCACCGACACATGCTATCAAACGTACACACACAAACACAGACACACTCTCTCACATTCCCTCAAACTCAGATACAAACACCCACACTTACACACTCACACACGCGGAAATATGCACTCACAAGTATACACACATACAATCACACATAGGTACCCACTCTCACTCTCACTCACACAGTCATACGCACTTACTTAAAAATAGACTCACACCTATACACACACAAAAAGGCACACTCACAAGCATATACACGTAAAAACACAAGCACACATGCCAACACACAGTCACACATTACACACGTACAGAAATACACACTCACATATATACGCACATACAATCACACATTATGCACACCTGTCACTCACTCACACCTTCGTACTCACTCGCACTCAAAAGTAGACTCACACACCTACACACACACAGAAATACACACTCACAAATATACACACATACAATCACACAATTTACCCACTCTAACTCTGACTCACACAGTCATACTCACTCACTCAAAGATAGACTCACACCTATACACACACAAGAATATACACTCCCAGGCATATACACATGAAAACACAAACACACATGCACCGATGCCAACAGTCACACACACTTTACACACTTATAAACACAGAAGTCACACACTCACCTCACAAACATATGTACATGCCTTATCACATATGTACCCCCTTTCAGTCACTCACACATTTATACTCACTCACACTCAAAAATAATCTCAAACACCTACACACACAAATACGCACTCACAAGCCTATGCACATACAAACATAATCACACACATACACAGATGCCAACACACCTGCACACACCCATACACACACTCAAAAGCACACACACATTCACCCTCACACACATATGAACCTACACGTACACACAAATGCACGAGTACAAACACAAACACAACACACAGACACATAACGCAAAACACAGTATTGTACACATCACACACCAGCACACACAAAAACCCTTACACAAAAACATTCATATACATACACCCTTGGACACAAGCACTCACACACCAACATACACACTTACACAGTAAGTCACAAACACTCACACTCAAAAATAGGCTCACACACCTACACACACACAGAAATACACACTCAACACTATACGCACATACAATCACACATATGTACCTACTCTCGCTCTCACTCACATATTCATACGTACTCAAAAATGGACTCGCACCTATACACACACAAAATTACATACTCACAAGCATATACACATGAAAACACAAACACACATACACAGATGCCAACACACAGTCACACACACCCTTACACACTTATAACCACACAAGTCACACACTCACCCTCACACACACTTACACACATGAACATACACATGCAGACATTCACACTCTCTCACACACACACTCACCCACAAACTCACCCACAATATTGAATCGATACTCAAACCCGAGGCAACACACTGACACACATCACAAACGCACACCCGTTCCCATCTCACACACACACACGTACACACCCATACACACACACACTGACTCATTCACAAACACTCACAGCCATACACACTCAGATATGTACACGTACACACACCCAAACGTCCACAATCACAAACATAGATGCACACGCTCATTCAGGCACATATTTACAAATTCACACTCAAATGTAATCAGACACGTACAAACACAGAAACACACACAGATATAAACAAACACTAACACACATGCGAACACACACAGGAGACAACACACACACCCCTACCCTCACATTCACACACTCACAGAAAAACACAATCACACTTAAAAAACACACGTGCATACGCAGACATGTGAATACACCCAAGCCAACACAGTAACATACAAATGCACTCATTCACTGACTCTCATACTCACCCACATATCTCCCACTGCATGCACTCACACACATACACACACACGCACACACTCACACCAATGCACACAATAACCAACCTCACACAATCATTCACACTCCCGCACCCAAGTACCAATGCACACTCAATCCCAAACTCACTGACACACTCACTTGCAAACGCCTGCACATTCTCACACACCTCCCCACACCAAAACACAATGTCACACACTAACTCATTCACACTAACTCTCGCACCCATGAACAAAGAAATTCATGTTCAAATACACATGTACACACAGATGCAGTCACACATTCACTCACATACACCCACCAACACCCCAAAACTCACACTCACCCACACAAGACTCCCTTGCAATCACATGCACACCTACAGAGAAAAAATTCCAGACGCTCGCACACTCACATTTACACTCCCGCACAGTCACTTACACACACATTCAAAACTCACACGCTCATACACCTACACGTTTACACATTTACTCTGTCTCGCACTCACACACAAACACCCTCCAAAGCATTTGAATCCATACTCAGACACACATGCCAACCCACTAAGACACATCACACAAATACACACACTCACCGCTCACATACACTTTCAAACACACACAAACACACAAGCCAACTCACAAAAACAAAATTCTCACATTGACTCTGTCACTCACACTCACACACTCAACACCACATGCAATCACACACACACAGAAACACAAACACACACGGGAATACGCTCTCTCGCATTCACTGAAACACACATTTATGCACCCTCTTACACACCCACACACACAGAAATACGGACTCACAAACATAGGCCCGTACAATCACACCTATGTACCCCGTCATTCACTCACACATTCATACTCACTCACACTCAAAAACAGACTCACACACCCACACCCACACACAGAAATACATACTCACAAATATACGCACATACAGTCACACCTATGTCCCCACTCTTACTCCGACTCACACACTCATACCCCCTTACTCAAAAATAGACTCACACCTCTACACACACAAAAATACACACTCACAAACAGGTACATACAATATCGCATATGTACCCCCTTTCTGTCACTCAAACATTTATACTCACTCACACTCAAAAAGAGATTCAAACACCTACCCACACACAAATACCCACTCACAAGCATATACACCTACAAACACAAATGCCCACATGCACAGATGACAACACACACTCATGCACACCCATACAAACCCATGAACACCAACACTCACACACCCACCCTCACACCAAACGCATTCACATGCTTTCACACTCACACACACAAACACACACACACCCTTGAATTCATACTCTGACCCATAAGCCAACCCACTAAGACCCATCAGTCACACACACCCACACATAACTCACACACATTGAAATACGTACTGAAACACAGAAGCCAACTCCCACGAATAAAACTCTCACGCAGACTGTCACTGACACACACTCACCGACACATGCTATCAAACGTACACACACAAACACAGACACACTCTCTCACATTCCCTCAAACTCAGATACAAACACCCACACTTACACACTCACACACGCAGAAATATGCACTCACAAGTATACACACATACAATCACACATAGGTACCCACTCTCACTCTCACTCACACAGTCATACGCACTTACTTAAAAATTGACTCACACCTATACACACACAAAAAGGCACACTCACAAGCATATACACGTAAAAACACAAGCACACATGCCAACACACAGTCACACATTACACACGTACAGAAATACACACTCACATATATACGCACATACAATCACACATTATGCACACCTGTCACTCACTCACACCTTCGTACTCACTCGCACTCAAAAGTAGACTCACACACCTACACACACACAGAAATACACACTCACAAATATACACACATACAATCACTCAATTTACCCACTCTAACTCTGACACTCAAATGTAATCAGACACGTACAAACACAGAAACACACACAGATATAAACAAACACTAACACACATGCGAACACACACAGGAGACAACACACACACCCCTACCCTCACATTCACACACTCACAGAAAAACACAATCACACTTAAAAAACACACGTGCATACGCAGACATGTGAATACACCCAAGCCAACACAGTAACATACAAATGCACTCATTCACTGACTCTCATACTCACCCACATATCTCCCACTGCATGCACTCACACACATACACACACACACGCACACACTCACACCAACGCACACAAGAACCAACCTCACACAATCATTCACACTCCCGCACCCAAGCACCAACGCCCACTCAATCCCAAACTCACTGACACACTCACTTGCAAACGCCTGCACATTCTCACACACCTCCCCACACCAAAACACAATGTCACACACTAACTCATTCACACTAACTCTCGCACCCATGAACAAAGAAATTCATGTTCAAATACACATGTACACACAGATGCAGTCACACATTCACTCACATACACCCACCAACACCCCAAAACTCACACTCACACTCACCCACACATGACTCCCTTGCAATCACATGCACACCTACAGAGAAAAAAATTCCAGACGCTCGCACACTCACATTTACACTCCCGCACAGTCACTTACACACACATTCAAAACTCACACGCTCATACACCTACACGTTTACACATTTACTCTGTGTCGCACTCACACACAAACACCCTCCAAAGCATTTGAATCCATACTCAGACACACATGCCAACCCACTAAGACACATCACACAAATACACACACTCACCCCTCACATACACATTCAAACACACACAGACACACAAGCCAACTCACAAAAACAAAATTCTCACATTGACTCTGTCACTCACACTCACACACTCAACACCACATGCAATCACACACACACAGAAACACAAACACACACGGGAATACGCTCTCTCGCATTCACTGAAACACACATTTATACACCCTCTTACACACCCACACACACAGAAATACAGACTCACAAACATGTGCCCATACAATCACACATATGCACCCCGTCATTCACTCACACATTCATACTCACTCACACTCAAAAACAGACTCACACACCCACACCCACACACAGAAATACATACTCACAAATATACGCACATACAGTCACACCTATGTCCCCACTCTTACTCCGACTCACACACTCATACCCCCTTACTCAAAAATAGACTCACACCTCTACACACACAAAAATACACACTCACAAACAGGTACATACAATATCACATATGTACCCCCTTTCCGTCACTCAAACATTTATACTCACTCACACTCAAAAAGAGATTCAAACACCTACCCACACACAAATACCCACTCACAAGCATATACACCTACAAACACAAATGCCCACATGCACAGATGACAACACACACTCATGCACACCCATACAAACCCATGAACACCAACACTCACACACCCACCCTCACACCAAACGCATTCACATGCTTTCACACTCACACACACAAACACACACACACCCTTGAATTCATACTCTGACCCATAAGCCAACCCACTAAGACCCATCAGTCACACACACCCACACATAACTCACACACATTGAAATACGTACTGAAACACAGAAGCCAACTCCCACGAATAAAACTCTCACGCAGACTGTCACTGACACACACTCACCGACACATGCTATCAAACGTACACACACAAACACAGACACACTCTCTCACATTCCCTCAAACTCAGATACAAACACCCACACTTACACACTCACACACGCAGAAATATGCACTCACAAGTATACACACATACAATCACACATAGGTACCCACTCTCACTCTCACTCACACAGTCATACGCACTTACTTAAAAATTGACTCACACCTATACACACACAAAAAGGCACACTCACAAGCATATACACGTCAAAACACAAGCACACATGCCAACACACAGTCACACATTACACACGTACAGAAATACACACTCACATATATACGCACATACAATCACACATTATGCACACCTGTCACTCACTCACACCTTCGTACTCACTCGCACTCAAAAGTAGACTCACACACCTACACACACACAGAAATACACACTCACAAATATACACACATACAATCACACAATTTACCCACTCTAACTCTGACTCACAAAGTCATACTCACTCACTCAAAGATAGACTCACACCTATACACACACAAGAATATACACTCCCAGGCATATACACATGAAAACACAAACACACATGCACCGATGCCAACAGTCACACACACTTTACACACTTATAAACACAGAAGTCACACACTCACCTCACAAACATATGTACATGCCATATCACATATGTACCCCCTTTCAGTCACTCACACATTTATACTCACTCACACTCAAAAATAATCTCAAACACCTACACACACAAATACGCACTCACAAGCCTATGCACATACAAACATAATCACACACATACACAGATTCCAACACACCTGCACACACCCATACACACACTCAAAAGCACACACACATTCACCCTCACACACATATGAACCTACACGTACACACAAATGCACGAGTACAAACACAAACACAACACACAGACACATAACGCAAAACACAGTATTGTACACATCACACACCAGCACACACAAAAACCCTTACACAAAAACATTCATATACATACACCCTTGGACACAAGCACTCACACACCAACATACACACTTACACAGTAAGTCACAAACACACACTCAAAAATAGGCTCACACACCTACACACACACAGAAATACACACTCAACACTATACGCACATACAATCACACATATGTACCTACTCTCGCTCTCACTCACATATTCATACGTACTCAAAAATGGACTCGCACCTATACACACACAAAATTACACACTCACAAGCATATACACATGAAAACACAAACACACATACACAGATGCCAACACACAGTCACACACACCCTTACACACTTATAACCACACAAGTCACACACTCACCCTCACACACACTTACACACATATGAACATACACATGCAGACATTCACACTCTCTCACACACACACTCACCCACAAACTCACCCACAATATTGAATCGATACTCAAACCCGAGGCAACACACTGACACACATCACAAACACACACCCGTTCCCATCTCACACACACACACGTACACACCCATACACACACACACTGACTCATTCACAAACACTCACTGCCATACACACTCAGATATGTACACGTACACACACCCAAACGTCCACAATCACAAACATAGATGCACACGCTCATTCATGCACATATTTACAAATTCACACTCAAATGTAATCAGACACGTACAAACACAGAAACACACACAGATATAAACAAACACTAACACACATGTGAACACACACAGGAGACAACACACACACCCCTACCCTCACATTCACACACTCACAGAAAAACACAATCACACTTAAAAAACACACGTGCATACGCAGACATGTGAATACACCCAAGCCAACACAGTAACATACAAATGCACTCATTCACTGACTCTCATACTCACCCACATATCTCCCACTGCATGCACTCACACACATACACACACAAACGCACACACTCACACCAACGCACACAAGAACCAACCTCACACAATCATTCACACTCCCGCACCCAAGCACCAACGCACACTCAATCCCAAACTCACTGACACACTCACTTGCAAACGCCTGCACATTCTCACACACCTCCCCACACCAAAACACAATGTCACACACTAACTCATTCACACTAACTCTCGCACCCATGAACAAAGAAATTCATGTTCAAATACACATGTACACACAGATGCAGTCACACATTCACTCACATACACCCACCAACACCCCAAAACTCACACTCACACTCACCCACACATGACTCCCTTGCAATCACATGCACACCTACAGAGAAAAAAATTACAGACGCTCGCACACTCACATTTACACTCCCGCACAGTCACTTACACACACATTCAAAACTCACACGCTCATACACCTACACGTTTACACATTTACTCTGTCTCGCACTCACACACAAACACCCTCCAAAGCATTTGAATCCATACTCAGACACACATGCCAACCCACTAAGACACATCACACAAATACACACACTCACCCCTCACATACACATTCAAACACACACAGACACACAAGCCAACTCACAAAAACAAAATTCTCACATTGACTCTGTCACTCACACTCACACACTCAACACCACATGCAATCACACACACACAGAAACACAAACACACACGGGAATACGCTCTCTCGCATTCACTGAAACACACATTTATACACCCTCTTACACACCCACACACACAGAAATACAGACTCACAAACATGTGCCCATACAATCACACATATGCACCCCGTCATTCACTCACACATTCATACTCACTCACACTCAAAAACAGACTCACACACCCACACCCACACACAGAAATACATACTCACAAATATACGCACATACAGTCACACCTATGTCCCCACTCTTACTCCGACTCACACACTCATACCCCCTTACTCAAAAATAGACTCACACCTCTACACACACAAAAATACACATTCACAAACAGGTACATACAATATCACATATGTACCCCCTTTCCGTCACTCAAACATTTATACTCACTCACACTCAAAAAGAGATTCAAACACCTACACACACACAAATACCCACTCACAAGCATATACACCTACAAACACAAATGCCCACATGCACAGATGACAACACACACTCATGCACACCCATACAAACCCATGAACACCAACACTCACACACCCACCCTCACACCAAACGCATTCACATGCTTTCACACTCACACACACAAACACACACACACCCTTGAATTCATACTCTGACCCATAAGCCAACCCACTAAGACCCGTCACACACACCCACACATAACTCACACACATTGAAATACGTACTGAAACACAGAAGCCAACTCCCACGAATAAAACTCTCACGCAGACTGTCACTGACACACACTCACCGACACATGCTATCAAACGTACACACACAAACACAGACACACTCTCTCACATTCCCTCAAACTCAGATACAAACACCCACACTTACACACTCACACACGCAGAAATATGCACTCACAAGTATACACACATACAATCACACATAGGTACCCACTCTCACTCTCACTCACACAGTCATACGCACTTACTTAAAAATTGACTCACACCTATACACACACAAAAAGGCACACTCACAAGCATATACACGTAAAAACACAAGCACACATGCCAACACACAGTCACACATTACACACGTACAGAAATACACACTCACATATATACGCACATACAATCACACATTATGCACACCTGTCACTCACTCACACCTTCGTACTCACTCGCACTCAAAAGTAGACTCACACACCTACACACACACAGAAATACACACTCACAAATATACACACATACAATCACTCAATTTACCCACTCTAACTCTGACTCACACAGTCATACTCACTCAAAGATAGACTCACACCTATACACACACACAAGAATATACACTCCCAGGCATATACACATGAAAACACAAACACACATGCACCGATGCCCACAGTCACACACACCTTTACACACTTATAAACACAGAAGTCACACACTCACCTCACAAACATATGTACATGCCATATCACATATGTACCCCCTTTCAGTCACTCACACATTTATACTCACTCACACTCAAAAATAATCTCAAACACCTACACACACAAATACACACTCACAAGCCTATGCACAACATACAAACGTAAACACACACATACACAGATGCCAACACAGCTGCACACACCCATACACACACTCAAAAGCACACACACATTCACCCTCACACACATATGAACCTACACGTACACACAAATGCACGAGTACAAACACAAACACAACACACAGACACATAACGCAAAACACAATATTGTACACATCACACACCAGCCCACACAAAAACCCTTACACAAAAACATTCATATACATACACCCTTGGACACAAGCACTCACACACCAACATACACACTTACACAGTAAGTCACAAACACTCACACTCAAAAATAGGCTCACACACCTACACACACACAGAAATACACACTCAACACTATACGCACATACAATCACACATATGTACCTACTCTCGCTCTCACTCACATATTCATACGTACTCAAAAATGGACTCGCACCTATACACACACAAAATTACACACTCACAAGCATATACACATGAAAACACAAACACACATACACAGATGCCAACACACAGTCACACACACCCTTACACACTTATAACCACACAAGTCACACACTCACCCTCACACACACTTACACACATGAACATACACATGCAGACATTCACACTCTCTCACACACACACTCACCCACAAACTCACCCACAATATTGAATCGATACTCAAACCCGAGGCAACACACTGACACACATCACAAACGCACACCCGTTCCCATCTCACACACACAAACGTACACACCCATACACACACACACTGACTCATTCACAAACACTCACTGCCATACACACTCAGATATGTACACGTACACACACCCAAACGTCCACAATCACAAACATAGATGCACACGCTCATTCAGGCACATATTTACAAATTCACACTCAAATGTAATCAGACACGTACAAACACAGAAACACACACAGATATAAACAAACACTAACACACATGTGAACACACACAGGAGACAACACACACACCCCTACCCTCACATTCACACACTCACAGAAAAACACAATCACACTTAAAAAACACACGTGCATACGCAGACATGTGAATACACCCAAGCCAACACAGTAACATACAAATGCACTCATTCACTGACTCTCATACTCACCCACATATCTCCCACTGCATGCACTCACACACATACACACACACGCACACACTCACACCAATGCACACAATAACCAACCTCACACAATCATTCACACTCCCGCACCCAAGCACCAATGCACACTCAATCCCAAACTCACTGACACACTCACTTGCAAACGCCTGCACATTCTCACACACCTCCCCACACCAAAACACAATGTCACACACTAACTCATTCACACTAACTCTCGCACCCATGAACAAAGAAATTCATGTTCAAATACACATGTACACACAGATGCAGTCACACATTCACTCACATCCACCCACCAACACCCCAAAACTCACACTCACCCACACATGACTCCCTTGCAATCACATGCACACCTACAGAGAAAAAATTCCAGACGCTCACACACTCACATTTACACTCCCGCACAGTCACTTACACACACATTCAAAACTCACACGCTCATACACCTACACGTTTACACATTTACTCTGTCTCGCACTCACACACAAACACCCTCCAAAGCATTTGAATCCATACTCAGACACACATGCCAACCCACTAAGACACATCACACAAATACACACACTCACCCCTCACATACACATTCAAACACACACAGACACACAAGCCAACTCACAAAAACAAAATTCTCACATTGACTCTGTCACTCACACTCACACACTCAACACCACATGCAATCACACACACACAGAAACACAAACACACACGGGAATACGCTCTCTCGCATTCACTGAAACACACATTTATACACCCTCTTACACACCCACACACACAGAAATACGGACTCACAAACATGTGCCCATACAATCACACATATGCACCCCGTCATTCACTCACACATTCATACTCACTCACACTCAAAAACAGACTCACACACCCACACACACACACAGAAATACATACTCACAAATATACGCACATACAGTCACACCTATGTCCCCACTCTTACTCCGACTCACACACTCATACCCCCTTACTCAAAAATAGACTCACACCTCTACACACACAAAAATACACACTCACAAACAGGTACATACAATATCACATATGTACCCCCTTTCCGTCACTCAAACATTTATACTCACTCACACTCAAAAAGAGATTCAAACACCTACCCACACACAAATACCCACTCACAAGCATATACACCTACAAACACAAATGCCCACATGCACAGATGACAACACACACTCATGCACACCCATACAAACCCATGAACACCAACACTCACACACCCACCCTCACACCAAACGCATTCACATGCTTTCACACTCACACACACACACCCTTGAATTCATACTCTGACCCATAAGCCAACCCACTAAGACCCATCAGTCACACACACCCACACATAACTCACACACATTGAAATACGTACTGAAACACAGAAGCCAACTCCCACGAATAAAACTCTCACGCAGACTGTCACTGACACACACTCACCGACACATGCTATCAAACGTACACACACAAACACAGACACACTCTCTCACATTCCCTCAAACTCAGATACAAACACCCACACTTACACACTCACACACGCAGAAATATGCACTCACAAGTATACACACATACAATCACACATAGGTACCCACTCTCACTCTCACTCACACAGTCATACGCACTTACTTAAAAATTGACTCACACCTATACACACACAAAAAGGCACACTCACAAGCATATACACGTAAAAACACAAGCACACATGCCAACACACAGTCACACATTACACACGTACAGAAATACACACTCACATATATACGCACATACAATCACACATTATGCACACCTGTCACTCACTCACACCTTCGTACTCACTCACACTCAAAAGTAGACTCACACACCTACACACACACAGAAATACACACTCACAAATATACACACATACAATCACACAATTTACCCACTCTAACTCTGACTCACACAGTCATACTCACTCACTCAAAGATAGACTCACACCTATACACACACAAGAATATACACTCCCAGGCATATACACATGAAAACACAAACACACATGCACCGATGCCAACAGTCACACACACTTTACACACTTATAAACACAGAAGTCACACACTCACCTCACAAACATATGTACATGCCATATCACATATGTACCCCCTTTCAGTCACTCACACATTTATACTCACTCACACTCAAAAATAATCTCAAACACCTACACACACAAATACGCACTCACAAGCCTATGCACATACAAACATAATCACACACATACACAGATGCCAACACACCTGCACACACCCATACACACACTCAAAAGCACACACACATTCACCCTCACACACATATGAACCTACACGTACACACAAATGCACGAGTACAAACACAAACACAACACACAGACACATAACGCAAGACACAGTATTGTACACATCACACACCAGCACACACAAAAACCCTTACACAAAAACATTCATATACATACACCCTTGGACACAAGCACTCACACACCAACATACACACTTACACAGTAAGTCACAAACACACACTCAAAAATAGGCTCACACACCTACACACACACAGAAATACACACTCAACACTATACGCACATACAATCACACATATGTACCTACTCTCGCTCTCACTCACATATTCATACGTACTCAAAAATGGACTCGCACCTATACACACACAAAATTACACACTCACAAGCATATACACATGAAAACACAAACACACATACACAGATGCCAACCCACAGTCACACACACCCTTACACACTTATAACCACACAAGTCACACACTCACCCTCACACACACTTACACAGATATGAACATACACATGCAGACATTCACACTCTCTCACACACACACTCAAGCACAAACTCACCCACAATATTGAATCGATACTCAAACCCGAGGCAACACACTGACACACATCACAAACGCACACCCGTTCCCATCTCACACACACACACGTACACACCCATACACACACACACTGACTCATTCACAAACACTCACTGCCATACACACTCAGATATGTACACGTACACACACCCAAACGTCCACAATCACAAACATAGATGCACACGCTCATTCATGCACATATTTACAAATTCACACTCAAATGTAATCAGACACGTACAAACACAGAAACACACACAGATATAAACAAACACTAACACACATGTGAACACACACAGGAGACAACACACACACCCCTACCCTCACATTCACACACTCACAGAAAAACACAATCACACTTAAAAAACACACGTGCATACGCAGACATGTGAATACACCCAAGCCAACACAGTAACATACAAATGCACTCATTCACTGACTCTCATACTCACCCACATATCTCCCACTGCATGCACTCACACACATACACACACACACGCACACACTCACACCAACGCACACAAGAACCAACCTCACACAATCATTCACACTCCCGCACCCAAGCACCAACGCCCACTCAATCCCAAACTCACTGACACACTCACTTGCAAACGCCTGCACATTCTCACACACCTCCCCACACCAAAACACAATGTCACACACTAACTCATTCACACTAACTCTCGCACCCATGAACAAAGAAATTCATGTTCAAATAAACATGTACACACAGATGCAGTCACACATTCACTCACATACACCCACCAACACCCCAAAACTCACACTCACACTCACCCACACATGACTCCCTTGCAATCACATGCACACCTACAGAGAAAAAAATTCCAGACGCTCGCACACTCACATTTACACTCCCGCACAGTCACTTACACACACATTCAAAACTCACACGCTCATACACCTACACGTTTACACATTTACTCTGTCTCGCACTCACACACAAACACCCTCCAAAGCATTTGAATCCATACTCAGACACACATGCCAACCCACTAAGACACATCACACAAATACACACACTCACCCCTCACATACACATTCAAACACACACAGACACACAAGCCAACTCACAAAAACAAAATTCTCACATTGACTCTGTCACTCACACTCACACACTCAACACCACATGCAATCACACACACACAGAAACACAAACACACACGGGAATACGCTCTCTCGCATTCACTGAAACACACATTTATACACCCTCTTACACACCCACACACACAGAAATACAGACTCACAAACATGTGCCCATACAATCACACATATGCACCCCGTCATTCACTCACACATTCATACTCACTCACACTCAAAAACAGACTCACACACCCACACCCACACACAGAAATACATACTCACAAATATACGCACATACAGTCACACCTATGTCCCCACTCTTACTCCGACTCACACACTCATACCCCCTTACTCAAAAATAGACTCACACCTCTACACACACAAAAATACACACTCACAAACAGGTACATACAATATCACATATGTACCCCCTTTCCGTCACTCAAACATTTATACTCACTCACACTCAAAAAGAGATTCAAACACCTACCCACACACAAATACCCACTCACAAGCATATACACCTACAAACACAAATGCCCACATGCACAGATGACAACACACACTCATGCACACCCATACAAACCCATGAACACCAACACTCACACACCCACCCTCACACCAAACGCATTCACATGCTTTCACACTCACACACACAAACACACACACACCCTTGAATTCATACTCTGACCCATAAGCCAACCCACTAAGACCCATCAGTCACACACACCCACACATAACTCACACACATTGAAATACGTACTGAAACACAGAAGCCAACTCCCACGAATAAAACTCTCACGCAGACTGTCACTGACACACACTCACCGACACATGCTATCAAACGTACACACACAAACACAGACACACTCTCTCACATTCCCTCAAACTCAGATACAAACACCCACACTTACACACTCACACACGCAGAAATATGCACTCACAAGTATACACACATACAATCACACATAGGTACCCACTCTCACTCTCACTCACACAGTCATACGCACTTACTTAAAAATTGACTCACACCTATACACACACAAAAAGGCACACTCACAAGCATATACACGTCAAAACACAAGCACACATGCCAACACACAGTCACACATTACACACGTACAGAAATACACACTCACATATATACGCACATACAATCACACATTATGCACACCTGTCACTCACTCACACCTTCGTACTCACTCGCACTCAAAAGTAGACTCACACACCTACACACACACAGAAATACACACTCACAAATATACACACATACAATCACACAATTTACCCACTCTAACTCTGACTCACACAGTCATACTCACTCACTCAAAGATAGACTCACACCTATACACACACAAGAATATACACTCCCAGGCATATACACATGAAAACACAAACACACATGCACCGATGCCAACAGTCACACACACTTTACACACTTATAAACACAGAAGTCACACACTCACCTCACAAACATATGTACATGCCATATCACATATGTACCCCCTTTCAGTCACTCACACATTTATACTCACTCACACTCAAAAATAATCTCAAACACCTACACACACAAATACGCACTCACAAGCCTATGCACATACAAACATAATCACACACATACACAGATTCCAACACACCTGCACACACCCATACACACACTCAAAAGCACACACACATTCACCCTCACACACATATGAACCTACACGTACACACAAATGCACGAGTACAAACACAAACACAACACACAGACACATAACGCAAAACACAGTATTGTACACATCACACACCAGCACACACAAAAACCCTTACACAAAAACAGTCATATACATACACCCTTGGACACAAGCACTCACACACCAACATACACACTTACACAGTAAGTCACAAACACACACTCAAAAATAGGCTCACACACCTACACACACACAGAAATACACACTCAACACTATACGCACATACAATCACACATATGTACCTACTCTCGCTCTCACTCACATATTCATACGTACTCAAAAATGGACTCGCACCTATACACACACAAAATTACACACTCACAAGCATATACACATGAAAACACAAACACACATACACAGATGCCAACACACAGTCACACACACCCTTACACACTTATAACCACACAAGTCACACACTCACCCTCACACACACTTACACACATGAACATACACATGCAGACATTCACACTCTCTCACACACACACTCACCCACAAACTCACCCACAATATTGAATCGATACTCAAACCCGAGGCAACACACTGACACACATCACAAACGCACACCCGTTCCCATCTCACACACACACACGTACACACCCATACACACACACACTGACTCATTCACAAACACTCACAGCCATACACACTCAGATATGTACACATACACACACCCAAACGTCCACAATCACAAACATAGATGCACACGCTCATTCAGGCACATATTTACAAATTCACACTCAAATGTAATCAGACACGTACAAACACAGAAACACACACAGATATAAACAAACACTAACACACATGCGAACACACACAGGAGACAACACACACACCCCTACCCTCACATTCACACACTCACAGAAAAACACAATCACACTTAAAAAACACACGTGCATACGCAGACATGTGAATACACCCAAGCCAACACAGTAACATACAAATGCACTCATTCACTGACTCTCATACTCACCCACATATCTCCCACTGCATGCACTCACACACATACACACACACGCACACACTCACACCAATGCACACAATAACCAACCTCACACAATCATTCACACTCCCGCACCCAAGTACCAATGCACACTCAATCCCAAACTCACTGACACACTCACTTGCAAACGCCTGCACATTCTCACACACCTCCCCACACCAAAACACAATGTCACACACTAACTCATTCACACTAACTCTCGCACCCATGAACAAAGAAATTCATGTTCAAATACACATGTACACACAGATGCAGTCACACATTCACTCACATACACCCACCAACACCCCAAAACTCACACTCACCCACACAAGACTCCCTTGCAATCACATGCACACCTACAGAGAAAAAATTCCAGACGCTCGCACACTCACATTTACACTCCCGCACAGTCACTTACACACACATTCAAAACTCACACGCTCATACACCTACACGTTTACACATTTACTCTGTCTCGCACTCACACACAAACACCCTCCAAAGCATTTGAATCCATACTCAGACACACATGCCAACCCACTAAGACACATCACACAAATACACACACTCACCGCTCACATACACTTTCAAACACACACAAACACACAAGCCAACTCACAAAAACAAAATTCTCACATTGACTCTGTCACTCACACTCACACACTCAACACCACATGCAATCACACACACACAGAAACACAAACACACACGGGAATACGCTCTCTCGCATTCACTGAAACACACATTTATGCACCCTCTTACACACCCACACACACAGAAATACGGACTCACAAACATAGGCCCGTACAATCACACCTATGTACCCCGTCATTCACTCACACATTCATACTCACTCACACTCAAAAACAGACTCACACACCCACACCCACACACAGAAATACATACTCACAAATATACGCACATACAGTCACACCTATGTCCCCACTCTTACTCCGACTCACACACTCATACCCCCTTACTCAAAAATAGACTCACACCTCTACACACACAAAAATACACACTCACAAACAGGTACATACAATATCACATATGTACCCCCTTTCCGTCACTCAAACATTTATACTCACTCACACTCAAAAAGAGATTCAAACACCTACCCACACACAAATACCCACTCACAAGCATATACACCTACAAACACAAATGCCCACATGCACAGATGACAACACACACTCATGCACACCCATACAAACCCATGAACACCAACACTCACACACCCACCCTCACACCAAACGCATTCACATGCTTTCACACTCACACACACAAACACACACACACCCTTGAATTCATACTCTGACCCATAAGCCAACCCACTAAGACCCGTCACACACACCCACACATAACTCACACACATTGAAATACGTACTGAAACACAGAAGCCAACTCCCACGAATAAAACTCTCACGCAGACTGTCACTGACACACACTCACCGACACATGCTATCAAACGTACACACACAAACACAGACACACTCTCTCACATTCCCTCAAACTCAGATACAAACACCCACACTTACACACTCACACACGCAGAAATATGCACTCACAAGTATACACACATACAATCACACATAGGTACCCACTCTCACTCTCACTCACACAGTCATACGCACTTACTTAAAAATTGACTCACACCTATACACACACAAAAAGGCACACTCACAAGCATATACACGTAAAAACACAAGCACACATGCCAACACACAGTCACACATTACACACGTACAGAAATACACACTCACATATATACGCACATACAATCACACATTATGCACACCTGTCACTCACTCACACCTTCGTACTCACTCGCACTCAAAAGTAGACTCACACACCTACACACACACAGAAATACACACTCACAAATATACACACATACAATCACTCAATTTACCCACTCTAACTCTGACTCACACAGTCATACTCACTCAAAGATAGACTCACACCTATACACACACACAAGAATATACACTCCCAGGCATATACACATGAAAACACAAACACACATGCACCGATGCCCACAGTCACACACACCTTTACACACTTATAAACACAGAAGTCACACACTCACCTCACAAACATATGTACATGCCATATCACATATGTACCCCCTTTCAGTCACTCACACATTTATACTCACTCACACTCAAAAATAATCTCAAACACCTACACACACAAATACGCACTCACAAGCCTATGCACAACATACAAACGTAAACACACACATACACAGATGCCAACACAGCTGCACACACCCATACACACACTCAAAAGCACACACACATTCACCCTCACACACATATGAACCTACACGTACACACAAATGCACGAGTACAAACACAAACACAACACACAGACACATAACGCAAAACACAATATTGTACACATCACACACCAGCCCACACAAAAACCCTTACACAAAAACATTCATATACATACACCCTTGGACACAAGCACTCACACACCAACATACACACTTACACAGTAAGTCACAAACACTCACACTCAAAAATAGGCTCACACACCTACACACACACAGAAATACACACTCAACACTATACGCACATACAATCACACATATGTACCTACTCTCGCTCTCACTCACATATTCATACGTACTCAAAAATGGACTCGCACCTATACACACACAAAATTACACACTCACAAGCATATACACATGAAAACACAAACACACATACACAGATGCCAACACACAGTCACACACACCCTTACACACTTATAACCACACAAGTCACACACTCACCCTCACACACACTTACACACATGAACATACACATGCAGACATTCACACTCTCTCACACACACACTCACCCACAAACTCACCCACAATATTGAATCGATACTCAAACCCGAGGCAACACACTGACACACATCACAAACGCACACCCGTTCCCATCTCACACACACACACGTACACACCCATACACACACACACTGACTCATTCACAAACACTCACAGCCATACACACTCAGATATGTACACGTACACACACCCAAACGTCCACAATCACAAACATAGATGCACACGCTCATTCAGGCACATATTTACAAATTCACACTCAAATGTAATCAGACACGTACAAACACAGAAACACACACAGATATAAACAAACACTAACACACATGCGAACACACACAGGAGACAACACACACACCCCTACCCTCACATTCACACACTCACAGAAAAACACAATCACACTTAAAAAACACACGTGCATACGCAGACATGTGAATACACCCAAGCCAACACAGTAACATACAAATGCACTCATTCACTGACTCTCATACTCACCCACATATCTCCCACTGCATGCACTCACACACATACACACACACACGCACACACTCACACCAACGCACACAAGAACCAACCTCACACAATCATTCACACTCCCGCACCCAAGCACCAACGCCCACTCAATCCCAAACTCACTGACACACTCACTTGCAAACGCCTGCACATTCTCACACACCTCCCCACACCAAAACACAATGTCACACACTAACTCATTCACACTAACTCTCGCACCCATGAACAAAGAAATTCATGTTCAAATACACATGTACACACAGATGCAGTCACACATTCACTCACATACACCCACCAACACCCCAAAACTCACACTCACACTCACCCACACATGACTCCCTTGCAATCACATGCACACCTACAGAGAAAAAAATTCCAGACGCTCGCACACTCACATTTACACTCCCGCACAGTCACTTACACACACATTCAAAACTCACACGCTCATACACCTACACGTTTACACATTTACTCTGTGTCGCACTCACACACAAACACCCTCCAAAGCATTTGAATCCATACTCAGACACACATGCCAACCCACTAAGACACATCACACAAATACACACACTCACCCCTCACATACACATTCAAACACACACAGACACACAAGCCAACTCACAAAAACAAAATTCTCACATTGACTCTGTCACTCACACTCACACACTCAACACCACATGCAATCACACACACACAGAAACACAAACACACACGGGAATACGCTCTCTCGCATTCACTGAAACACACATTTATACACCCTCTTACACACCCACACACACAGAAATACGGACTCACAAACATGTGCCCATACAATCACACATATGCACCCCGTCATTCACTCACACATTCATACTCACTCACACTCAAAAACAGACTCACACACCCACACCCACACACAGAAATACATACTCACAAATATACGCACATACAGTCACACCTATGTCCCCACTCTTACTCCGACTCACACACTCATACCCCCTTACTCAAAAATAGACTCACACCTCTACACACACAAAAATACACACTCACAAACAGGTACATACAATATCACATATGTACCCCCTTTCCGTCACTCAAACATTTATACTCACTCACACTCAAAAAGAGATTCAAACACCTACCCACACACAAATACCCACTCACAAGCATATACACCTACAAACACAAATGCCCACATGCACAGATGACAACACACACTCATGCACACCCATACAAACCCATGAACACCAACACTCACACACCCACCCTCACACCAAACGCATTCACATGCTTTCACACTCACACACACAAACACACACACACCCTTGAATTCATACTCTGACCCATAAGCCAACCCACTAAGACCCATCAGTCACACACACCCACACATAACTCACACACATTGAAATACGTACTGAAACACAGAAGCCAACTCCCACGAATAAAACTCTCACGCAGACTGTCACTGACACACACTCACCGACACATGCTATCAGACGTACACACACAAACACAGACACACTCTCTCACATTCCCTCAAACTCAGATACAAACACCCACACTTACACACTCACACACGCAGAAATATGCACTCACAAGTATACACACATACAATCACACATAGGTACCCACTCTCACTCTCACTCACACAGTCATACGCACTTACTTAAAAATTGACTCACACCTATACACACACAAAAAGGCACACTCACAAGCATATACACGTCAAAACACAAGCACACATGCCAACACACAGTCACACATTACACACGTACAGAAATACACACTCACATATATACGCACATACAATCACACATTATGCACACCTGTCACTCACTCACACCTTCGTACTCACTCGCACTCAAAAGTAGACTCACACACCTACACACACACAGAAATACACACTCACAAATATACACACATACAATCACACAATTTACCCACTCTAACTCTGACTCACACAGTCATACTCACTCACTCAAAGATAGACTCACACCTATACACACACAAGAATATACACTCCCAGGCATATACACATGAAAACACAAACACACATGCACCGATGCCAACAGTCACACACACTTTACACACTTATAAACACAGAAGTCACACACTCACCTCACAAACATATGTACATGCCATATCACATATGTACCCCCTTTCAGTCACTCACACATTTATACTCACTCACACTCAAAAATAATCTCAAACACCTACACACACAAATACGCACTCACAAGCCTATGCACATACAAACATAATCACACACATACACAGATGCCAACACACCTGCACACACCCATACACACACTCAAAAGCACACACACATTCACCCTCACACACATATGAACCTACACGTACACACAAATGCACGAGTACAAACACAAACACAACACACAGACACATAACGCAAAACACAGTATTGTACACATCACACACCAGCACACACAAAAACCCTTACACAAAAACAGTCATATACATACACCCTTGGACACAAGCACTCACACACCAACATACACACTTACACAGTAAGTCACAAACACACACTCAAAAATAGGCTCACACACCTACACACACACAGAAATACACACTCAACACTATACGCACATACAATCACACATATGTACCTACTCTCGCTCTCACTCACATATTCATACGTACTCAAAAATGGACTCGCACCTATACACACACAAAATTACACACTCACAAGCATATACACATGAAAACACAAACACACATACACAGATGCCAACACACAGTCACACACACCCTTACACACTTATAACCACACAAGTCACACACTCACCCTCACACACACTTACACACATGAACATACACATGCAGACATTCACACTCTCTCACACACACACTCACCCACAAACTCACCCACAATATTGAATCGATACTCAAACCCGAGGCAACACACTGACACACATCACAAACGCACACCCGTTCCCATCTCACACACACACACGTACACACCCATACACACACACACTGACTCATTCACAAACACTCACTGCCATACACACTCAGATATGTACACGTACACACACCCAAACGTCCACAATCACAAACATAGATGCACACGCTCATTCATGCACATATTTACAAATTCACACTCAAATGTAATCAGACACGTACAAACACAGAAACACACACAGATATAAACAAACACTAACACACATGCGAACACACACAGGAGACAACACACACACCCCTACCCTCACATTCACACACTCACAGAAAAACACAATCACACTTAAAAAACACACGTGCATACGCAGACATGTGAATACACCCAAGCCAACACAGTAACATACAAATGCACTCATTCACTGACTCTCATACTCACCCACATATCTCCCACTGCATGCACTCACACACATACACACACACACGCACACACTCACACCAACGCACACAAGAACCAACCTCACACAATCATTCACACTCCCGCACCCAAGCACCAACGCCCACTCAATCCCAAACTCACTGACACACTCACTTGCAAACGCCTGCACATTCTCACACACCTCCCCACACCAAAACACAATGTCACACACTAACTCATTCACACTAACTCTCGCACCCATGAACAAAGAAATTCATGTTCAAATACACATGTACACACAGATGCAGTCACACATTCACTCACATACACCCACCAACACCCCAAAACTCACACTCACACTCACCCACACATGACTCCCTTGCAATCACATGCACACCTACAGAGAAAAAAATTCCAGACGCTCGCACACTCACATTTACACTCCCGCACAGTCACTTACACACACATTCAAAACTCACACGCTCATACACCTACACGTTTACACATTTACTCTGTCTCGCACTCACACACAAACACCCTCCAAAGCATTTGAATCCATACTCAGACACACATGCCAACCCACTAAGACACATCACACAAATACACACACTCACCCCTCACATACACATTCAAACACACACAGACACACAAGCCAACTCACAAAAACAAAATTCTCACATTGACTCTGTCACTCACACTCACACACTCAACACCACATGCAATCACACACACACAGAAACACAAACACACACGGGAATACGCTCTCTCGCATTCACTGAAACACACATTTATACACCCTCTTACACACCCACACACACAGAAATACAGACTCACAAACATGTGCCCATACAATCACACATATGCACCCCGTCATTCACTCACACATTCATACTCACTCACACTCAAAAACAGACTCACACACCCACACCCACACACAGAAATACATACTCACAAATATACGCACATACAGTCACACCTATGTCCCCACTCTTACTCCGACTCACACACTCATACCCCCTTACTCAAAAATAGACTCACACCTCTACACACACAAAAATACACACTCACAAACAGGTACATACAATATCACATATGTACCCCCTTTCCGTCACTCAAACATTTATACTCACTCACACTCAAAAAGAGATTCAAACACCTACCCACACACAAATACCCACTCACAAGCATATACACCTACAAACACAAATGCCCACATGCACAGATGACAACACACACTCATGCACACCCATACAAACCCATGAACACCAACACTCACACACCCACCCTCACACCAAACGCATTCACATGCTTTCACACTCACACACACAAACACACACACACCCTTGAATTCATACTCTGACCCATAAGCCAACCCACTAAGACCCATCAGTCACACACACCCACACATAACTCACACACATTGAAATACGTACTGAAACACAGAAGCCAACTCCCACGAATAAAACTCTCACGCAGACTGTCACTGACACACACTCACCGACACATGCTATCAAACGTACACACACAAACACAGACACACTCTCTCACATTCCCTCAAACTCAGATACAAACACCCACACTTACACACTCACACACGCAGAAATATGCACTCACAAGTATACACACATACAATCACACATAGGTACCCACTCTCACTCTCACTCACACAGTCATACGCACTTACTTAAAAATTGACTCACACCTATACACACACAAAAAGGCACACTCACAAGCATATACACGTCAAAACACAAGCACACATGCCAACACACAGTCACACATTACACACGTACAGAAATACACACTCACATATATACGCACATACAATCACACATTATGCACACCTGTCACTCACTCACACCTTCGTACTCACTCGCACTCAAAAGTAGACTCACACACCTACACACACACAGAAATACACACTCACAAATATACACACATACAATCACACAATTTACCCACTCTAACTCTGACTCACACAGTCATACTCACTCACTCAAAGATAGACTCACACCTATACACACACAAGAATATACACTCCCAGGCATATACACATGAAAACACAAACACACATGCACCGATGCCAACAGTCACACACACTTTACACACTTATAAACACAGAAGTCACACACTCACCTCACAAACATATGTACATGCCATATCACATATGTACCCCCTTTCAGTCACTCACACATTTATACTCACTCACACTCAAAAATAATCTCAAACACCTACACACACAAATACGCACTCACAAGCCTATGCACATACAAACATAATCACACACATACACAGATTCCAACACACCTGCACACACCCATACACACACTCAAAAGCACACACACATTCACCCTCACACACATATGAACCTACACGTACACACAAATGCACGAGTACAAACACAAACACAACACACAGACACATAACGCAAAACACAGTATTGTACACATCACACACCAGCACACACAAAAACCCTTACACAAAAACAGTCATATACATACACCCTTGGACACAAGCACTCACACACCAACATACACACTTACACAGTAAGTCACAAACACTCACACTCAAAAATAGGCTCACACACCTACACACACACAGAAATACACACTCAACACTATACGCACATACAATCACACATATGTACCTACTCTCGCTCTCACTCACATATTCATACGTACTCAAAAATGGACTCGCACCTATACACACACAAAATTACACACTCACAAGCATATACACATGAAAACACAAACACACATACACAGATGCCAACACACAGTCACACACACCCTTACACACTTATAACCACACAAGTCACACACTCACCCTCACACACACTTACACACATGAACATACACATGCAGACATTCACACTCTCTCACACACACACTCACCCACAAACTCACCCACAATATTGAATCGATACTCAAACCCGAGGCAACACACTGACACACATCACAAACGCACACCCGTTCCCATCTCACACACACACACGTACACACCCATACACACACACACTGACTCATTCACAAACACTCACAGCCATACACACTCAGATATGTACACATACACACACCCAAACGTCCACAATCACAAACATAGATGCACACGCTCATTCAGGCACATATTTACAAATTCACACTCAAATGTAATCAGACACGTACAAACACAGAAACACACACAGATATAAACAAACACTAACACACATGCGAACACACACAGGAGACAACACACACACCCCTACCCTCACATTCACACACTCACAGAAAAACACAATCACACTTAAAAAACACACGTGCATACGCAGACATGTGAATACACCCAAGCCAACACAGTAACATACAAATGCACTCATTCACTGACTCTCATACTCACCCACATATCTCCCACTGCATGCACTCACACACATACACACACACGCACACACTCACACCAATGCACACAATAACCAACCTCACACAATCATTCACACTCCCGCACCCAAGTACCAATGCACACTCAATCCCAAACTCACTGACACACTCACTTGCAAACGCCTGCACATTCTCACACACCTCCCCTCACCAAAACACAATGTCACACACTAACTCATTCACACTAACTCTCGCACCCATGAACAAAGAAATTCATGTTCAAATACACATGTACACACAGATGCAGTCACACATTCACTCACATACACCCACCAACACCCCAAAACTCACACTCACCCACACAAGACTCCCTTGCAATCACATGCACACCTACAGAGAAAAAATTCCAGACGCTCGCACACTCACATTTACACTCCCGCACAGTCACTTACACACACATTCAAAACTCACACGCTCATACACCTACACGTTTACACATTTACTCTGTCTCGCACTCACACACAAACACCCTCCAAAGCATTTGAATCCATACTCAGACACACATGCCAACCCACTAAGACACATCACACAAATACACACACTCACCCCTCACATACACATTCAAACACACACAGACACACAAGCCAACTCACAAAAACAAAATTCTCACATTGACTCTGTCACTCACACTCACACACTCAACACCACATGCAATCACACACACACAGAAACACAAACACACACGGGAATACGCTCTCTCGCATTCACTGAAACACACATTTATACACCCTCTTACACACCCACACACACAGAAATACAGACTCACAAACATGTGCCCATACAATCACACATATGCACCCCGTCATTCACTCACACATTCATATTCACTCACACTCAAAAACAGACTCACACACCCACACCCACACACAGAAATACATACTCACAAATATACGCACATACAGTCACACCTATGTCCCCACTCTTACTCCGACTCACACACTCATACCCCCTTACTCAAAAATAGACTCACACCTCTACACACACAAAAATACACATTCACAAACAGGTACATACAATATCACATATGTACCCCCTTTCCGTCACTCAAACATTTATACTCACTCACACTCAAAAAGAGATTCAAACACCTACACACACACAAATACCCACTCACAAGCATATACACCTACAAACACAAATGCCCACATGCACAGATGACAACACACACTCATGCACACCCATACAAACCCATGAACACCAACACTCACACACCCACCCTCACACCAAACGCATTCACATGCTTTCACACTCACACACACAAACACACACACACCCTTGAATTCATACTCTTACCCATAAGCCAACCCACTAAGACCCATCAGTCACACACACCCACACATAACTCACACACATTGAAATACGTACTGAAACACAGAAGCCAACTCCCACGAATAAAACTCTCACGCAGACTGTCACTGACACACACTCACCGACACATGCTATCAAACGTACACACACAAACACAGACACACTCTCTCACATTCCCTCAAACTCAGATACAAACACCCACACTTACACACTCACACATGCGGAAATATGCACTCACAAGTATACACACATACAATCACACATAGGTACCCACTCTCACTCTCACTCACACAGTCATACGCACTTACTTAAAAATAGACTCACACCTATACACACACAAAAAGGCACACTCACAAGCATATACACGTAAAAACACAAGCACACATGCCAACACACAGTCACACATTACACACGTACAGAAATACACACTCACATATATACGCACATACAATCACACATTATGCACACCTGTCACTCACTCACACCTTCGTACTCACTCGCACTCAAAAGTAGACTCACACACCTACACACACACAGAAATACACACTCACAAATATACACACATACAATCACACAATTTACCCACTCTAACTCTGACTCACACAGTCATACTCACTCACTCAAAGATAGACTCACACCTATACACACACAAGAATATACACTCCCAGGCATATACACATGAAAACACAAACACACATGCACCGATGCCAACAGTCACACACACTTTACACACTTATAAACACAGAAGTCACACACTCACCTCACAAACATATGTACATGCCTTATCACATATGTACCCCCTTTCAGTCACTCACACATTTATACTCACTCACACTCAAAAATAATCTCAAACACCTACACACACAAATACGCACTCACAAGCCTATGCACATACAAACATAATCACACACATACACAGATGCCAACACACCTGCACACACCCATACACACACTCAAAAGCACACACACATTCACCCTCACACACATATGAACCTACACGTACACACAAATGCACGAGTACAAACACAAACACAACACACAGACACATAACGCAAAACACAGTATTGTACACATCACACACCAGCACACACAAAAACCCTTACACAAAAACATTCATATACATACACCCTTGGACACAAGCACTCACACACCAACATACACACTTACACAGTAAGTCACAAACACTCACACTCAAAAATAGGCTCACACACCTACACACACACAGAAATACACACTCAACACTATACGCACATACAATCACACATATGTACCTACTCTCGCTCTCACTCACATATTCATACGTACTCAAAAATGGACTCGCACCTATACACACACAAAATTACATACTCACAAGCATATACACATGAAAACACAAACACACATACACAGATGCCAACACACAGTCACACACACCCTTACACACTTATAACCACACAAGTCACACACTCACCCTCACACACACTTACACACATGAACATACACATGCAGACATTCACACTCTCTCACACACACACTCACCCACAAACTCACCCACAATATTGAATCGATACTCAAACCCGAGGCAACACACTGACACACATCACAAACGCACACCCGTTCCCATCTCACACACACACACGTACACACCCATACACACACACACTGACTCATTCACAAACACTCACAGCCATACACACTCAGATATGTACACGTACACACACCCAAACGTCCACAATCACAAACATAGATGCACACGCTCATTCAGGCACATATTTACAAATTCACACTCAAATGTAATCAGACACGTACAAACACAGAAACACACACAGATATAAACAAACACTAACACACATGCGAACACACACAGGAGACAACACACACACCCCTACCCTCACATTCACACACTCACAGAAAAACACAATCACACTTAAAAAACACACGTGCATACGCAGACATGTGAATACACCCAAGCCAACACAGTAACATACAAATGCACTCATTCACTGACTCTCATACTCACCCACATATCTCCCACTGCATGCACTCACACACATACACACACACGCACACACTCACACCAATGCACACAATAACCAACCTCACACAATCATTCACACTCCCGCACCCAAGTACCAATGCACACTCAATCCCAAACTCACTGACACACTCACTTGCAAACGCCTGCACATTCTCACACACCTCCCCACACCAAAACACAATGTCACACACTAACTCATTCACACTAACTCTCGCACCCATGAACAAAGAAATTCATGTTCAAATACACATGTACACACAGATGCAGTCACACATTCACTCACATACACCCACCAACACCCCAAAACTCACACTCACCCACACAAGACTCCCTTGCAATCACATGCACACCTACAGAGAAAAAATTCCAGACGCTCGCACACTCACATTTACACTCCCGCACAGTCACTTACACACACATTCAAAACTCACACGCTCATACACCTACACGTTTACACATTTACTCTGTCTCGCACTCACACACAAACACCCTCCAAAGCATTTGAATCCATACTCAGACACACATGCCAACCCACTAAGACACATCACACAAATACACACACTCACCGCTCACATACACTTTCAAACACACACAAACACACAAGCCAACTCACAAAAACAAAATTCTCACATTGACTCTGTCACTCACACTCACACACTCAACACCACATGCAATCACACACACACAGAAACACAAACACACACGGGAATACGCTCTCTCGCATTCACTGAAACACACATTTATGCACCCTCTTACACACCCACACACACAGAAATACGGACTCACAAACATAGGCCCGTACAATCACACCTATGTACCCCGTCATTCACTCACACATTCATACTCACTCACACTCAAAAACAGACTCACACACCCACACCCACACACAGAAATACATACTCACAAATATACGCACATACAGTCACACCTATGTCCCCACTCTTACTCCGACTCACACACTCATACCCCCTTACTCAAAAATAGACTCACACCTCTACACACACAAAAATACACACTCACAAACAGGTACATACAATATCGCATATGTACCCCCTTTCTGTCACTCAAACATTTATACTCACTCACACTCAAAAAGAGATTCAAACACCTACCCACACACAAATACCCACTCACAAGCATATACACCTACAAACACAAATGCCCACATGCACAGATGACAACACACACTCATGCACACCCATACAAACCCATGAACACCAACACTCACACACCCACCCTCACACCAAACGCATTCACATGCTTTCACACTCACACACACAAACACACACACACCCTTGAATTCATACTCTGACCCATAAGCCAACCCACTAAGACCCATCAGTCACACACACCCACACATAACTCACACACATTGAAATACGTACTGAAACACAGAAGCCAACTCCCACGAATAAAACTCTCACGCAGACTGTCACTGACACACACTCACCGACACATGCTATCAAACGTACACACACAAACACAGACACACTCTCTCACATTCCCTCAAACTCAGATACAAACACCCACACTTACACACTCACACACGCAGAAATATGCACTCACAAGTATACACACATACAATCACACATAGGTACCCACTCTCACTCTCACTCACACAGTCATACGCACTTACTTAAAAATTGACTCACACCTATACACACACAAAAAGGCACACTCACAAGCATATACACGTAAAAACACAAGCACACATGCCAACACACAGTCACACATTACACACGTACAGAAATACACACTCACATATATACGCACATACAATCACACATTATGCACACCTGTCACTCACTCACACCTTCGTACTCACTCGCACTCAAAAGTAGACTCACACACCTACACACACACAGAAATACACACTCACAAATATACACACATACAATCACTCAATTTACCCACTCTAACTCTGACACTCAAATGTAATCAGACACGTACAAACACAGAAACACACACAGATATAAACAAACACTAACACACATGCGAACACACACAGGAGACAACACACACACCCCTACCCTCACATTCACACACTCACAGAAAAACACAATCACACTTAAAAAACACACGTGCATACGCAGACATGTGAATACACCCAAGCCAACACAGTAACATACAAATGCACTCATTCACTGACTCTCATACTCACCCACATATCTCCCACTGCATGCACTCACACACATACACACACACACGCACACACTCACACCAACGCACACAAGAACCAACCTCACACAATCATTCACACTCCCGCACCCAAGCACCAACGCCCACTCAATCCCAAACTCACTGACACACTCACTTGCAAACGCCTGCACATTCTCACACACCTCCCCACACCAAAACACAATGTCACACACTAACTCATTCACACTAACTCTCGCACCCATGAACAAAGAAATTCATGTTCAAATACACATGTACACACAGATGCAGTCACACATTCACTCACATACACCCACCAACACCCCAAAACTCACACTCACACTCACCCACACATGACTCCCTTGCAATCACATGCACACCTACAGAGAAAAAAATTCCAGACGCTCGCACACTCACATTTACACTCCCGCACAGTCACTTACACACACATTCAAAACTCACACGCTCATACACCTACACGTTTACACATTTACTCTGTGTCGCACTCACACACAAACACCCTCCAAAGCATTTGAATCCATACTCAGACACACATGCCAACCCACTAAGACACATCACACAAATACACACACTCACCCCTCACATACACATTCAAACACACACAGACACACAAGCCAACTCACAAAAACAAAATTCTCACATTGACTCTGTCACTCACACTCACACACTCAACACCACATGCAATCACACACACACAGAAACACAAACACACACGGGAATACGCTCTCTCGCATTCACTGAAACACACATTTATACACCCTCTTACACACCCACACACACAGAAATACAGACTCACAAACATGTGCCCATACAATCACACATATGCACCCCGTCATTCACTCACACATTCATACTCACTCACACTCAAAAACAGACTCACACACCCACACCCACACACAGAAATACATACTCACAAATATACGCACATACAGTCACACCTATGTCCCCACTCTTACTCCGACTCACACACTCATACCCCCTTACTCAAAAATAGACTCACACCTCTACACACACAAAAATACACACTCACAAACAGGTACATACAATATCACATATGTACCCCCTTTCCGTCACTCAAACATTTATACTCACTCACACTCAAAAAGAGATTCAAACACCTACCCACACACAAATACCCACTCACAAGCATATACACCTACAAACACAAATGCCCACATGCACAGATGACAACACACACTCATGCACACCCATACAAACCCATGAACACCAACACTCACACACCCACCCTCACACCAAACGCATTCACATGCTTTCACACTCACACACACAAACACACACACACCCTTGAATTCATACTCTGACCCATAAGCCAACCCACTAAGACCCATCAGTCACACACACCCACACATAACTCACACACATTGAAATACGTACTGAAACACAGAAGCCAACTCCCACGAATAAAACTCTCACGCAGACTGTCACTGACACACACTCACCGACACATGCTATCAAACGTACACACACAAACACAGACACACTCTCTCACATTCCCTCAAACTCAGATACAAACACCCACACTTACACACTCACACACGCAGAAATATGCACTCACAAGTATACACACATACAATCACACATAGGTACCCACTCTCACTCTCACTCACACAGTCATACGCACTTACTTAAAAATTGACTCACACCTATACACACACAAAAAGGCACACTCACAAGCATATACACGTCAAAACACAAGCACACATGCCAACACACAGTCACACATTACACACGTACAGAAATACACACTCACATATATACGCACATACAATCACACATTATGCACACCTGTCACTCACTCACACCTTCGTACTCACTCGCACTCAAAAGTAGACTCACACACCTACACACACACAGAAATACACACTCACAAATATACACACATACAATCACACAATTTACCCACTCTAACTCTGACTCACACAGTCATACTCACTCACTCAAAGATAGACTCACACCTATACACACACAAGAATATACACTCCCAGGCATATACACATGAAAACACAAACACACATGCACCGATGCCAACAGTCACACACACTTTACACACTTATAAACACAGAAGTCACACACTCACCTCACAAACATATGTACATGCCATATCACATATGTACCCCCTTTCAGTCACTCACACATTTATACTCACTCACACTCAAAAATAATCTCAAACACCTACACACACAAATACGCACTCACAAGCCTATGCACATACAAACATAATCACACACATACACAGATTCCAACACACCTGCACACACCCATACACACACTCAAAAGCACACACACATTCACCCTCACACACATATGAACCTACACGTACACACAAATGCACGAGTACAAACACAAACACAACACACAGACACATAACGCAAAACACAGTATTGTACACATCACACACCAGCACACACAAAAACCCTTACACAAAAACAGTCATATACATACACCCTTGGACACAAGCACTCACACACCAACATACACACTTACACAGTAAGTCACAAACACACACTCAAAAATAGGCTCACACACCTACACACACACAGAAATACACACTCAACACTATACGCACATACAATCACACATATGTACCTACTCTCGCTCTCACTCACATATTCATACGTACTCAAAAATGGACTCGCACCTATACACACACAAAATTACACACTCACAAGCATATACACATGAAAACACAAACACACATACACAGATGCCAACACACAGTCACACACACCCTTACACACTTATAACCACACAAGTCACACACTCACCCTCACACACACTTACACACATGAACATACACATGCAGACATTCACACTCTCTCACACACACACTCACCCACAAACTCACCCACAATATTGAATCGATACTCAAACCCGAGGCAACACACTGACACACATCACAAACGCACACCCGTTCCCATCTCACACACACACACGTACACACCCATACACACACACACTGACTCATTCACAAACACTCACAGCCATACACACTCAGATATGTACACATACACACACCCAAACGTCCACAATCACAAACATAGATGCACACGCTCATTCAGGCACATATTTACAAATTCACACTCAAATGTAATCAGACACGTACAAACACAGAAACACACACAGATATAAACAAACACTAACACACATGCGAACACACACAGGAGACAACACACACACCCCTACCCTCACATTCACACACTCACAGAAAAACACAATCACACTTAAAAAACACACGTGCATACGCAGACATGTGAATACACCCAAGCCAACACAGTAACATACAAATGCACTCATTCACTGACTCTCATACTCACCCACATATCTCCCACTGCATGCACTCACACACATACACACACACGCACACACTCACACCAATGCACACAATAACCAACCTCACACAATCATTCACACTCCCGCACCCAAGTACCAATGCACACTCAATCCCAAACTCACTGACACACTCACTTGCAAACGCCTGCACATTCTCACACACCTCCCCACACCAAAACACAATGTCACACACTAACTCATTCACACTAACTCTCGCACCCATGAACAAAGAAATTCATGTTCAAATACACATGTACACACAGATGCAGTCACACATTCACTCACATACACCCACCAACACCCCAAAACTCACACTCACCCACACAAGACTCCCTTGCAATCACATGCACACCTACAGAGAAAAAATTCCAGACGCTCGCACACTCACATTTACACTCCCGCACAGTCACTTACACACACATTCAAAACTCACACGCTCATACACCTACACGTTTACACATTTACTCTGTCTCGCACTCACACACAAACACCCTCCAAAGCATTTGAATCCATACTCAGACACACATGCCAACCCACTAAGACACATCACACAAATACACACACTCACCGCTCACATACACTTTCAAACACACACAAACACACAAGCCAACTCACAAAAACAAAATTCTCACATTGACTCTGTCACTCACACTCACACACTCAACACCACATGCAATCACACACACACAGAAACACAAACACACACGGGAATACGCTCTCTCGCATTCACTGAAACACACATTTATGCACCCTCTTACACACCCACACACACAGAAATACGGACTCACAAACATAGGCCCGTACAATCACACCTATGTACCCCGTCATTCACTCACACATTCATACTCACTCACACTCAAAAACAGACTCACACACCCACACCCACACACAGAAATACATACTCACAAATATACGCACATACAGTCACACCTATGTCCCCACTCTTACTCCGACTCACACACTCATACCCCCTTACTCAAAAATAGACTCACACCTCTACACACACAAAAATACACACTCACAAACAGGTACATACAATATCACATATGTACCCCCTTTCCGTCACTCAAACATTTATACTCACTCACACTCAAAAAGAGATTCAAACACCTACCCACACACAAATACCCACTCACAAGCATATACACCTACAAACACAAATGCCCACATGCACAGATGACAACACACACTCATGCACACCCATACAAACCCATGAACACCAACACTCACACACCCACCCTCACACCAAACGCATTCACATGCTTTCACACTCACACACACAAACACACACACACCCTTGAATTCATACTCTGACCCATAAGCCAACCCACTAAGACCCGTCACACACACCCACACATAACTCACACACATTGAAATACGTACTGAAACACAGAAGCCAACTCCCACGAATAAAACTCTCACGCAGACTGTCACTGACACACACTCACCGACACATGCTATCAAACGTACACACACAAACACAGACACACTCTCTCACATTCCCTCAAACTCAGATACAAACACCCACACTTACACACTCACACACGCAGAAATATGCACTCACAAGTATACACACATACAATCACACATAGGTACCCACTCTCACTCTCACTCACACAGTCATACGCACTTACTTAAAAATTGACTCACACCTATACACACACAAGAATATACACTCCCAGGCATATACACATGAAAACACAAACACACATGCACCGATGCCAACAGTCACACACACTTTACACACTTATAAACACAGAAGTCACACACTCACCTCACAAACATATGTACATGCCTTATCACATATGTACCCCCTTTCAGTCACTCACACATTTATACTCACTCACACTCAAAAATAATCTCAAACACCTACACACACAAATACGCACTCACAAGCCTATGCACATACAAACATAATCACACACATACACAGATGCCAACACACCTGCACACACCCATACACACACTCAAAAGCACACACACATTCACCCTCACACACATATGAACCTACACGTACACACAAATGCACGAGTACAAACACAAACACAACACACAGACACATAACGCAAAACACAGTATTGTACACATCACACACCAGCACACACAAAAACCCTTACACAAAAACATTCATATACATACACCCTTGGACACAAGCACTCACACACCAACATACACACTTACACAGTAAGTCACAAACACTCACACTCAAAAATAGGCTCACACACCTACACACACACAGAAATACACACTCAACACTATACGCACATACAATCACACATATGTACCTACTCTCGCTCTCACTCACATATTCATACGTACTCAAAAATGGACTCGCACCTATACACACACAAAATTACATACTCACAAGCATATACACATGAAAACACAAACACACATACACAGATGCCAACACACAGTCACACACACCCTTACACACTTATAACCACACAAGTCACACACTCACCCTCACACACACTTACACACATGAACATACACATGCAGACATTCACACTCTCTCACACACACACTCACCCACAAACTCACCCACAATATTGAATCGATACTCAAACCCGAGGCAACACACTGACACACATCACAAACGCACACCCGTTCCCATCTCACACACACACACGTACACACCCATACACACACACACTGACTCATTCACAAACACTCACAGCCATACACACTCAGATATGTACACGTACACACACCCAAACGTCCACAATCACAAACATAGATGCACACGCTCATTCAGGCACATATTTACAAATTCACACTCAAATGTAATCAGACACGTACAAACACAGAAACACACACAGATATAAACAAACACTAACACACATGCGAACACACACAGGAGACAACACACACACCCCTACCCTCACATTCACACACTCACAGAAAAACACAATCACACTTAAAAAACACACGTGCATACGCAGACATGTGAATACACCCAAGCCAACACAGTAACATACAAATGCACTCATTCACTGACTCTCATACTCACCCACATATCTCCCACTGCATGCACTCACACACATACACACACACGCACACACTCACACCAATGCACACAATAACCAACCTCACACAATCATTCACACTCCCGCACCCAAGTACCAATGCACACTCAATCCCAAACTCACTGACACACTCACTTGCAAACGCCTGCACATTCTCACACACCTCCCCACACCAAAACACAATGTCACACACTAACTCATTCACACTAACTCTCGCACCCATGAACAAAGAAATTCATGTTCAAATACACATGTACACACAGATGCAGTCACACATTCACTCACATACACCCACCAACACCCCAAAACTCACACTCACCCACACAAGACTCCCTTGCAATCACATGCACACCTACAGAGAAAAAATTCCAGACGCTCGCACACTCACATTTACACTCCCGCACAGTCACTTACACACACATTCAAAACTCACACGCTCATACACCTACACGTTTACACATTTACTCTGTCTCGCACTCACACACAAACACCCTCCAAAGCATTTGAATCCATACTCAGACACACATGCCAACCCACTAAGACACATCACACAAATACACACACTCACCGCTCACATACACTTTCAAACACACACAAACACACAAGCCAACTCACAAAAACAAAATTCTCACATTGACTCTGTCACTCACACTCACACACTCAACACCACATGCAATCACACACACACAGAAACACAAACACACACGGGAATACGCTCTCTCGCATTCACTGAAACACACATTTATGCACCCTCTTACACACCCACACACACAGAAATACGGACTCACAAACATAGGCCCGTACAATCACACCTATGTACCCCGTCATTCACTCACACATTCATACTCACTCACACTCAAAAACAGACTCACACACCCACACCCACACACAGAAATACATACTCACAAATATACGCACATACAGTCACACCTATGTCCCCACTCTTACTCCGACTCACACACTCATACCCCCTTACTCAAAAATAGACTCACACCTCTACACACACAAAAATACACACTCACAAACAGGTACATACAATATCGCATATGTACCCCCTTTCTGTCACTCAAACATTTATACTCACTCACACTCAAAAAGAGATTCAAACACCTACCCACACACAAATACCCACTCACAAGCATATACACCTACAAACACAAATGCCCACATGCACAGATGACAACACACACTCATGCACACCCATACAAACCCATGAACACCAACACTCACACACCCACCCTCACACCAAACGCATTCACATGCTTTCACACTCACACACACAAACACACACACACCCTTGAATTCATACTCTGACCCATAAGCCAACCCACTAAGACCCATCAGTCACACACACCCACACATAACTCACACACATTGAAATACGTACTGAAACACAGAAGCCAACTCCCACGAATAAAACTCTCACGCAGACTGTCACTGACACACACTCACCGACACATGCTATCAAACGTACACACACAAACACAGACACACTCTCTCACATTCCCTCAAACTCAGATACAAACACCCACACTTACACACTCACACACGCAGAAATATGCACTCACAAGTATACACACATACAATCACACATAGGTACCCACTCTCACTCTCACTCACACAGTCATACGCACTTACTTAAAAATTGACTCACACCTATACACACACAAAAAGGCACACTCACAAGCATATACACGTAAAAACACAAGCACACATGCCAACACACAGTCACACATTACACACGTACAGAAATACACACTCACATATATACGCACATACAATCACACATTATGCACACCTGTCACTCACTCACACCTTCGTACTCACTCGCACTCAAAAGTAGACTCACACACCTACACACACACAGAAATACACACTCACAAATATACACACATACAATCACTCAATTTACCCACTCTAACTCTGACTCACACAGTCATACTCACTCAAAGATAGACTCACACCTATACACACACACAAGAATATACACTCCCAGGCATATACACATGAAAACACAAACACACATGCACCGATGCCCACAGTCACACACACCTTTACACACTTATAAACACAGAAGTCACACACTCACCTCACAAACATATGTACATGCCATATCACATATGTACCCCCTTTCAGTCACTCACACATTTATACTCACTCACACTCAAAAATAATCTCAAACACCTACACACACAAATACGCACTCACAAGCCTATGCACAACATACAAACGTAAACACACACATACACAGATGCCAACACAGCTGCACACACCCATACACACACTCAAAAGCACACACACATTCACCCTCACACACATATGAACCTACACGTACACACAAATGCACGAGTACAAACACAAACACAACACACAGACACATAACGCAAAACACAATATTGTACACATCACACACCAGCCCACACAAAAACCCTTACACAAAAACATTCATATACATACACCCTTGGACACAAGCACTCACACACCAACATACACACTTACACAGTAAGTCACAAACACTCACACTCAAAAATAGGCTCACACACCTACACACACACAGAAATACACACTCAACACTATACGCACATACAATCACACATATGTACCTACTCTCGCTCTCACTCACATATTCATACGTACTCAAAAATGGACTCGCACCTATACACACACAAAATTACACACTCACAAGCATATACACATGAAAACACAAACACACATACACAGATGCCAACACACAGTCACACACACCCTTACACACTTATAACCACACAAGTCACACACTCACCCTCACACACACTTACACACATGAACATACACATGCAGACATTCACACTCTCTCACACACACACTCACCCACAAACTCACCCACAATATTGAATCGATACTCAAACCCGAGGCAACACACTGACACACATCACAAACGCACACCCGTTCCCATCTCACACACACACACGTACACACCCATACACACACACACTGACTCATTCACAAACACTCACAGCCATACACACTCAGATATGTACACGTACACACACCCAAACGTCCACAATCACAAACATAGATGCACACGCTCATTCAGGCACATATTTACAAATTCACACTCAAATGTAATCAGACACGTACAAACACAGAAACACACACAGATATAAACAAACACTAACACACATGCGAACACACACAGGAGACAACACACACACCCCTACCCTCACATTCACACACTCACAGAAAAACACAATCACACTTAAAAAACACACGTGCATACGCAGACATGTGAATACACCCAAGCCAACACAGTAACATACAAATGCACTCATTCACTGACTCTCATACTCACCCACATATCTCCCACTGCATGCACTCACACACATACACACACACACGCACACACTCACACCAACGCACACAAGAACCAACCTCACACAATCATTCACACTCCCGCACCCAAGCACCAACGCCCACTCAATCCCAAACTCACTGACACACTCACTTGCAAACACCTGCACATTCTCACACACCTCCCCACACCAAAACACAATGTCACACACTAACTCATTCACACTAACTCTCGCACCCATGAACAAAGAAATTCATGTTCAAATACACATGTACACACAGATGCAGTCACACATTCACTCACATACACCCACCAACACCCCAAAACTCACACTCACACTCACCCACACATGACTCCCTTGCAATCACATGCACACCTACAGAGAAAAAAATTACAGACGCTCGCACACTCACATTTACACTCCCGCACAGTCACTTACACACACATTCAAAACTCACACGCTCATACACCTACACGTTTACACATTTACTCTGTCTCGCACTCACACACAAACACCCTCCAAAGCATTTGAATCCATACTCAGACACACATGCCAACCCACTAAGACACATCACACAAATACACACACTCACCCCTCACATACACATTCAAACACACACAGACACACAAGCCAACTCACAAAAACAAAATTCTCACATTGACTCTGTCACTCACACTCACACACTCAACACCACATGCAATCACACACACACAGAAACACAAACACACACGGGAATACGCTCTCTCGCATTCACTGAAACACACATTTATACACCCTCTTACACACCCACACACACAGAAATACAGACTCACAAACATGTGCCCATACAATCACACATATGCACCCCGTCATTCACTCACACATTCATATTCACTCACACTCAAAAACAGACTGACACACCCACACCCACACACAGAAATACATACTCACAAATATACGCACATACAGTCACACCTATGTCCCCACTCTTACTCCGACTCACACACTCATACCCCCTTACTCAAAAATAGACTCACACCTCTACACACACAAAAATACACATTCACAAACAGGTACATACAATATCACATATGTACCCCCTTTCCGTCACTCAAACATTTATACTCACTCACACTCAAAAAGAGATTCAAACACCTACACACACACAAATACCCACTCACAAGCATATACACCTACAAACACAAATGCCCACATGCACAGATGACAACACACACTCATGCACACCCATACAAACCCATGAACACCAACACTCACACACCCACCCTCACACCAAACGCATTCACATGCTTTCACACTCACACACACAAACACACACACACCCTTGAATTCATACTCTTACCCATAAGCCAACCCACTAAGACCCATCAGTCACACACACCCACACATAACTCACACACATTGAAATACGTACTGAAACACAGAAGCCAACTCCCACGAATAAAACTCTCACGCAGACTGTCACTGACACACACTCACCGACACATGCTATCAAACGTACACACACAAACACAGACACACTCTCTCACATTCCCTCAAACTCAGATACAAACACCCACACTTACACACTCACACACGCGGAAATATGCACTCACAAGTATACACACATACAATCACACATAGGTACCCACTCTCACTCTCACTCACACAGTCATACGCACTTACTTAAAAATTGACTCACACCTATACACACACAAAAAGGCACACTCACAAGCATATACACGTCAAAACACAAGCACACATGACAACACACAGTCACACATTACACACGTACAGAAATACACACTCACATATATACGCACATACAATCACACATTATGCACACCTGTCACTCACTCACACCTTCGTACTCACTCGCACTCAAAAGTAGACTCACACACCTACACACACACAGAAATACACACTCACAAATATACACACATACAATCACACAATTTACCCACTCTAACTCTGACTCACACAGTCATACTCACTCACTCAAAGATAGACTCACACCTATACACACACAAGAATATACACTCCCAGGCATATACACATGAAAACACAAACACACATGCACCGATGCCAACAGTCACACACACTTTACACACTTATAAACACAGAAGTCACACACTCACCTCACAAACATATGTACATGCCTTATCACATATGTACCCCCTTTCAGTCACTCACACATTTATACTCACTCACACTCAAAAATAATCTCAAACACCTACACACACAAATACGCACTCACAAGCCTATGCACATACAAACATAATCACACACATACACAGATGCCAACACACCTGCACACACCCATACACACACTCAAAAGCACACACACATTCACCCTCACACACATATGAACCTACACGTACACACAAATGCACGAGTACAAACACAAACACAACACACAGACACATAACGCAAAACACAGTATTGTACACATCACACACCAGCACACACAAAAACCCTTACACAAAAACATTCATATACATACACCCTTGGACACAAGCACTCACACACCAACATACACACTTACACAGTAAGTCACAAACACTCACACTCAAAAATAGGCTCACACACCTACACACACACAGAAATACACACTCAACACTATACGCACATACAATCACACATATGTACCTACTCTCGCTCTCACTCACATATTCATACGTACTCAAAAATGGACTCGCACCTATACACACACAAAATTACATACTCACAAGCATATACACATGAAAACACAAACACACATACACAGATGCCAACACACAGTCACACACACCCTTACACACTTATAACCACACAAGTCACACACTCACCCTCACACACACTTACACACATGAACATACACATGCAGACATTCACACTCTCTCACACACACACTCACCCACAAACTCACCCACAATATTGAATCGATACTCAAACCCGAGGCAACACACTGACACACATCACAAACGCACACCCGTTCCCATCTCACACACACACACGTACACACCCATACACACACACACTGACTCATTCACAAACACTCACAGCCATACACACTCAGATATGTACACGTACACACACCCAAACGTCCACAATCACAAACATAGATGCACACGCTCATTCAGGCACATATTTACAAATTCACACTCAAATGTAATCAGACACGTACAAACACAGAAACACACACAGATATAAACAAACACTAACACACATGCGAACACACACAGGAGACAACACACACACCCCTACCCTCACATTCACACACTCACAGAAAAACACAATCACACTTAAAAAACACACGTGCATACGCAGACATGTGAATACACCCAAGCCAACACAGTAACATACAAATGCACTCATTCACTGACTCTCATACTCACCCACATATCTCCCACTGCATGCACTCACACACATACACACACACGCACACACTCACACCAATGCACACAATAACCAACCTCACACAATCATTCACACTCCCGCACCCAAGTACCAATGCACACTCAATCCCAAACTCACTGACACACTCACTTGCAAACGCCTGCACATTCTCACACACCTCCCCACACCAAAACACAATGTCACACACTAACTCATTCACACTAACTCTCGCACCCATGAACAAAGAAATTCATGTTCAAATACACATGTACACACAGATGCAGTCACACATTCACTCACATACACCCACCAACACCCCAAAACTCACACTCACCCACACAAGACTCCCTTGCAATCACATGCACACCTACAGAGAAAAAATTCCAGACGCTCGCACACTCACATTTACACTCCCGCACAGTCACTTACACACACATTCAAAACTCACACGCTCATACACCTACACGTTTACACATTTACTCTGTCTCGCACTCACACACAAACACCCTCCAAAGCATTTGAATCCATACTCAGACACACATGCCAACCCACTAAGACACATCACACAAATACACACACTCACCGCTCACATACACTTTCAAACACACACAAACACACAAGCCAACTCACAAAAACAAAATTCTCACATTGACTCTGTCACTCACACTCACACACTCAACACCACATGCAATCACACACACACAGAAACACAAACACACACGGGAATACGCTCTCTCGCATTCACTGAAACACACATTTATGCACCCTCTTACACACCCACACACACAGAAATACGGACTCACAAACATAGGCCCGTACAATCACACCTATGTACCCCGTCATTCACTCACACATTCATACTCACTCACACTCAAAAACAGACTCACACACCCACACCCACACACAGAAATACATACTCACAAATATACGCACATACAGTCACACCTATGTCCCCACTCTTACTCCGACTCACACACTCATACCCCCTTACTCAAAAATAGACTCACACCTCTACACACACAAAAATACACACTCACAAACAGGTACATACAATATCGCATATGTACCCCCTTTCTGTCACTCAAACATTTATACTCACTCACACTCAAAAAGAGATTCAAACACCTACCCACACACAAATACCCACTCACAAGCATATACACCTACAAACACAAATGCCCACATGCACAGATGACAACACACACTCATGCACACCCATACAAACCCATGAACACCAACACTCACACACCCACCCTCACACCAAACGCATTCACATGCTTTCACACTCACACACACAAACACACACACACCCTTGAATTCATACTCTGACCCATAAGCCAACCCACTAAGACCCATCAGTCACACACACCCACACATAACTCACACACATTGAAATACGTACTGAAACACAGAAGCCAACTCCCACGAATAAAACTCTCACGCAGACTGTCACTGACACACACTCACCGACACATGCTATCAAACGTACACACACAAACACAGACACACTCTCTCACATTCCCTCAAACTCAGATACAAACACCCACACTTACACACTCACACACGCGGAAATATGCACTCACAAGTATACACACATACAATCACACATAGGTACCCACTCTCACTCTCACTCACACAGTCATACGCACTTACTTAAAAATTGACTCACACCTATACACACACAAAAAGGCACACTCACAAGCATATACACGTCAAAACACAAGCACACATGACAACACACAGTCACACATTACACACGTACAGAAATACACACTCACATATATACGCACATACAATCACACATTATGCACACCTGTCACTCACTCACACCTTCGTACTCACTCGCACTCAAAAGTAGACTCACACACCTACACACACACAGAAATACACACTCACAAATATACACACATACAATCACACAATTTACCCACTCTAACTCTGACTCACACAGTCATACTCACTCACTCAAAGATAGACTCACACCTATACACACACAAGAATATACACTCCCAGGCATATACACATGAAAACACAAACACACATGCACCGATGCCAACAGTCACACACACTTTACACACTTATAAACACAGAAGTCACACACTCACCTCACAAACATATGTACATGCCTTATCACATATGTACCCCCTTTCAGTCACTCACACATTTATACTCACTCACACTCAAAAATAATCTCAAACACCTACACACACAAATACGCACTCACAAGCCTATGCACATACAAACATAATCACACACATACACAGATGCCAACACACCTGCACACACCCATACACACACTCAAAAGCACACACACATTCACCCTCACACACATATGAACCTACACGTACACACAAATGCACGAGTACAAACACAAACACAACACACAGACACATAACGCAAAACACAGTATTGTACACATCACACACCAGCACACACAAAAACCCTTACACAAAAACATTCATATACATACACCCTTGGACACAAGCACTCACACACCAACATACACACTTACACAGTAAGTCACAAACACTCACACTCAAAAATAGGCTCACACACCTACACACACACAGAAATACACACTCAACACTATACGCACATACAATCACACATATGTACCTACTCTCGCTCTCACTCACATATTCATACGTACTCAAAAATGGACTCGCACCTATACACACACAAAATTACATACTCACAAGCATATACACATGAAAACACAAACACACATACACAGATGCCAACACACAGTCACACACACCCTTACACACTTATAACCACACAAGTCACACACTCACCCTCACACACACTTACACACATGAACATACACATGCAGACATTCACACTCTCTCACACACACACTCACCCACAAACTCACCCACAATATTGAATCGATACTCAAACCCGAGGCAACACACTGACACACATCACAAACGCACACCCGTTCCCATCTCACACACACACACGTACACACCCATACACACACACACTGACTCATTCACAAACACTCACAGCCATACACACTCAGATATGTACACGTACACACACCCAAACGTCCACAATCACAAACATAGATGCACACGCTCATTCAGGCACATATTTACAAATTCACACTCAAATGTAATCAGACACGTACAAACACAGAAACACACACAGATATAAACAAACACTAACACACATGCGAACACACACAGGAGACAACACACACACCCCTACCCTCACATTCACACACTCACAGAAAAACACAATCACACTTAAAAAACACACGTGCATACGCAGACATGTGAATACACCCAAGCCAACACAGTAACATACAAATGCACTCATTCACTGACTCTCATACTCACCCACATATCTCCCACTGCATGCACTCACACACATACACACACACGCACACACTCACACCAATGCACACAATAACCAACCTCACACAATCATTCACACTCCCGCACCCAAGTACCAATGCACACTCAATCCCAAACTCACTGACACACTCACTTGCAAACGCCTGCACATTCTCACACACCTCCCCACACCAAAACACAATGTCACACACTAACTCATTCACACTAACTCTCGCACCCATGAACAAAGAAATTCATGTTCAAATACACATGTACACACAGATGCAGTCACACATTCACTCACATACACCCACCAACACCCCAAAACTCACACTCACCCACACAAGACTCCCTTGCAATCACATGCACACCTACAGAGAAAAAATTCCAGACGCTCGCACACTCACATTTACACTCCCGCACAGTCACTTACACACACATTCAAAACTCACACGCTCATACACCTACACGTTTACACATTTACTCTGTCTCGCACTCACACACAAACACCCTCCAAAGCATTTGAATCCATACTCAGACACACATGCCAACCCACTAAGACACATCACACAAATACACACACTCACCGCTCACATACACTTTCAAACACACACAAACACACAAGCCAACTCACAAAAACAAAATTCTCACATTGACTCTGTCACTCACACTCACACACTCAACACCACATGCAATCACACACACACAGAAACACAAACACACACGGGAATACGCTCTCTCGCATTCACTGAAACACACATTTATGCACCCTCTTACACACCCACACACACAGAAATACGGACTCACAAACATAGGCCCGTACAATCACACCTATGTACCCCGTCATTCACTCACACATTCATACTCACTCACACTCAAAAACAGACTCACACACCCACACCCACACACAGAAATACATACTCACAAATATACGCACATACAGTCACACCTATGTCCCCACTCTTACTCCGACTCACACACTCATACCCCCTTACTCAAAAATAGACTCACACCTCTACACACACAAAAATACACACTCACAAACAGGTACATACAATATCGCATATGTACCCCCTTTCTGTCACTCAAACATTTATACTCACTCACACTCAAAAAGAGATTCAAACACCTACCCACACACAAATACCCACTCACAAGCATATACACCTACAAACACAAATGCCCACATGCACAGATGACAACACACACTCATGCACACCCATACAAACCCATGAACACCAACACTCACACACCCACCCTCACACCAAACGCATTCACATGCTTTCACACTCACACACACAAACACACACACACCCTTGAATTCATACTCTGACCCATAAGCCAACCCACTAAGACCCATCAGTCACACACACCCACACATAACTCACACACATTGAAATACGTACTGAAACACAGAAGCCAACTCCCACGAATAAAACTCTCACGCAGACTGTCACTGACACACACTCACCGACACATGCTATCAAACGTACACACACAAACACAGACACACTCTCTCACATTCCCTCAAACTCAGATACAAACACCCACACTTACACACTCACACACGCAGAAATATGCACTCACAAGTATACACACATACAATCACACATAGGTACCCACTCTCACTCTCACTCACACAGTCATACGCACTTACTTAAAAATTGACTCACACCTATACACACACAAAAAGGCACACTCACAAGCATATACACGTAAAAACACAAGCACACATGCCAACACACAGTCACACATTACACACGTACAGAAATACACACTCACATATATACGCACATACAATCACACATTATGCACACCTGTCACTCACTCACACCTTCGTACTCACTCGCACTCAAAAGTAGACTCACACATCTACACACACACAGAAATAAACACTCACAAATATACACACATACAATCACTCAATTTACCCACTCTAACTCTGACACTCAAATGTAATCAGACACGTACAAACACAGAAACACACACAGATATAAACAAACACTAACACACATGCGAACACACACAGGAGACAACACACACACCCCTACCCTCACATTCACACACTCACAGAAAAACACAATCACACTTAAAAAACACACGTGCATACGCAGACATGTGAATACACCCAAGCCAACACAGTAACATACAAATGCACTCATTCACTGACTCTCATACTCACCCACATATCTCCCACTGCATGCACTCACACACATACACACACACACGCACACACTCACACCAACGCACACAAGAACCAACCTCACACAATCATTCACACTCCCGCACCCAAGCACCAACGCCCACTCAATCCCAAACTCACTGACACACTCACTTGCAAACGCCTGCACATTCTCACACACCTCCCCACACCAAAACACAATGTCACACACTAACTCATTCACACTAACTCTCGCACCCATGAACAAAGAAATTCATGTTCAAATACACATGTACACACAGATGCAGTCACACATTCACTCACATACACCCACCAACACCCCAAAACTCACACTCACACTCACCCACACATGACTCCCTTGCAATCACATGCACACCTACAGAGAAAAAAATTACAGACGCTCGCACACTCACATTTACACTCCCGCACAGTCACTTACACACACATTCAAAACTCACACGCTCATACACCTACACGTTTACACATTTACTCTGTCTCGCACTCACACACAAACACCCTCCAAAGCATTTGAATCCATACTCAGACACACATGCCAACCCACTAAGACACATCACACAAATACACACACTCACCCCTCACATACACATTCAAACACACACAGACACACAAGCCAACTCACAAAAACAAAATTCTCACATTGACTCTGTCACTCACACTCACACACTCAACACCACATGCAATCACACACACACAGAAACACAAACACACACGGGAATACGCTCTCTCGCATTCACTGAAACACACATTTATACACCCTCTTACACACCCACACACACAGAAATACAGACTCACAAACATGTGCCCATACAATCACACATATGCACCCCGTCATTCACTCACACATTCATACTCACTCACACTCAAAAACAGACTCACACACCCACACCCACACACAGAAATACATACTCACAAATATACGCACATACAGTCACACCTATGTCCCCACTCTTACTCCGACTCACACACTCATACCCCCTTACTCAAAAATAGACTCACACCTCTACACACACAAAAATACACACTCACAAACAGGTACATACAATATCACATATGTACCCCCTTTCCGTCACTCAAACATTTATACTCACTCACACTCAAAAAGAGATTCAAACACCTACCCACACACAAATACCCACTCACAAGCATATACACCTACAAACACAAATGCCCACATGCACAGATGACAACACACACTCATGCACACCCATACAAACCCATGAACACCAACACTCACACACCCACCCTCACACCAAACGCATTCACATGCTTTCACACTCACACACACAAACACACACACACCCTTGAATTCATACTCTGACCCATAAGCCAACCCACTAAGACCCATCAGTCACACACACCCACACATAACTCACACACATTGAAATACGTACTGAAACACAGAAGCCAACTCCCACGAATAAAACTCTCACGCAGACTGTCACTGACACACACTCACCGACACATGCTATCAAACGTACACACACAAACACAGACACACTCTCTCACATTCCCTCAAACTCAGATACAAACACCCACACTTACACACTCACACACGCAGAAATATGCACTCACAAGTATACACACATACAATCACACATAGGTACCCACTCTCACTCTCACTCACACAGTCATACGCACTTACTTAAAAATTGACTCACACCTATACACACACAAAAAGGCACACTCACAAGCATATACACGTCAAAACACAAGCACACATGCCAACACACAGTCACACATTACACACGTACAGAAATACACACTCACATATATACGCACATACAATCACACATTATGCACACCTGTCACTCACTCACACCTTCGTACTCACTCGCACTCAAAAGTAGACTCACACACCTACACACACACAGAAATACACACTCACAAATATACACACATACAATCACACAATTTACCCACTCTAACTCTGACTCACACAGTCATACTCACTCACTCAAAGATAGACTCACACCTATACACACACAAGAATATACACTCCCAGGCATATACACATGAAAACACAAACACACATGCACCGATGCCAACAGTCACACACACTTTACACACTTATAAACACAGAAGTCACACACTCACCTCACAAACATATGTACATGCCATATCACATATGTACCCCCTTTCAGTCACTCACACATTTATACTCACTCACACTCAAAAATAATCTCAAACACCTACACACACAAATACGCACTCACAAGCCTATGCACATACAAACATAATCACACACATACACAGATTCCAACACACCTGCACACACCCATACACACACTCAAAAGCACACACACATTCACCCTCACACACATATGAACCTACACGTACACACAAATGCACGAGTACAAACACAAACACAACACACAGACACATAACGCAAAACACAGTATTGTACACATCACACACCAGCACACACAAAAACCCTTACACAAAAACAGTCATATACATACACCCTTGGACACAAGCACTCACACACCAACATACACACTTACACAGTAAGTCACAAACACACACTCAAAAATAGGCTCACACACCTACACACACACAGAAATACACACTCAACACTATACGCACATACAATCACACATATGTACCTACTCTCGCTCTCACTCACATATTCATACGTACTCAAAAATGGACTCGCACCTATACACACACAAAATTACACACTCACAAGCATATACACATGAAAACACAAACACACATACACAGATGCCAACACACAGTCACACACACCCTTACACACTTATAACCACACAAGTCACACACTCACCCTCACACACACTTACACACATGAACATACACATGCAGACATTCACACTCTCTCACACACACACTCACCCACAAACTCACCCACAATATTGAATCGATACTCAAACCCGAGGCAACACACTGACACACATCACAAACGCACACCCGTTCCCATCTCACACACACACACGTACACACCCATACACACACACACTGACTCATTCACAAACACTCACAGCCATACACACTCAGATATGTACACATACACACACCCAAACGTCCACAATCACAAACATAGATGCACACGCTCATTCAGGCACATATTTACAAATTCACAATCAAATGTAATCAGACACGTACAAACACAGAAACACACACAGATATAAACAAACACTAACACACATGCGAACACACACAGGAGACAACACACACACCCCTACCCTCACATTCACACACTCACAGAAAAACACAATCACACTTAAAAAACACACGTGCATACGCAGACATGTGAATACACCCAAGCCAACACAGTAACATACAAATGCACTCATTCACTGACTCTCATACTCACCCACATATCTCCCACTGCATGCACTCACACACATACACACACACGCACACACTCACACCAATGCACACAATAACCAACCTCACACAATCATTCACACTCCCGCACCCAAGTACCAATGCACACTCAATCCCAAACTCACTGACACACTCACTTGCAAACGCCTGCACATTCTCACACACCTCCCCACACCAAAACACAATGTCACACACTAACTCATTCACACTAACTCTCGCACCCATGAACAAAGAAATTCATGTTCAAATACACATGTACACACAGATGCAGTCACACATTCACTCACATACACCCACCAACACCCCAAAACTCACACTCACCCACACAAGACTCCCTTGCAATCACATGCACACCTACAGAGAAAAAATTCCAGACGCTCGCACACTCACATTTACACTCCCGCACAGTCACTTACACACACATTCAAAACTCACACGCTCATACACCTACACGTTTACACATTTACTCTGTCTCGCACTCACACACAAACACCCTCCAAAGCATTTGAATCCATACTCAGACACACATGCCAACCCACTAAGACACATCACACAAATACACACACTCACCGCTCACATACACTTTCAAACACACACAAACACACAAGCCAACTCACAAAAACAAAATTCTCACATTGACTCTGTCACTCACACTCACACACTCAACACCACATGCAATCACACACACACAGAAACACAAACACACACGGGAATACGCTCTCTCGCATTCACTGAAACACACATTTATGCAACCTCTTACACACCCACACACACAGAAATACGGACTCACAAACATAGGCCCGTACAATCACACCTATGTACCCCGTCATTCACTCACACATTCATACTCACTCACACTCAAAAACAGACTCACACACCCACACCCACACACAGAAATACATACTCACAAATATACGCACATACAGTCACACCTATGTCCCCACTCTTACTCCGACTCACACACTCATACCCCCTTACTCAAAAATAGACTCACACCTCTACACACACAAAAATACACACTCACAAACAGGTACATACAATATCACATATGTACCCCCTTTCCGTCACTCAAACATTTATACTCACTCACACTCAAAAAGAGATTCAAACACCTACCCACACACAAATACCCACTCACAAGCATATACACCTACAAACACAAATGCCCACATGCACAGATGACAACACACACTCATGCACACCCATACAAACCCATGAACACCAACACTCACACACCCACCCTCACACCAAACGCATTCACATGCTTTCACACTCACACACACAAACACACACACACCCTTGAATTCATACTCTGACCCATAAGCCAACCCACTAAGACCCGTCACACACACCCACACATAACTCACACACATTGAAATACGTACTGAAACACAGAAGCCAACTCCCACGAATAAAACTCTCACGCAGACTGTCACTGACACACACTCACCGACACATGCTATCAAACGTACACACACAAACACAGACACACTCTCTCACATTCCCTCAAACTCAGATACAAACACCCACACTTACACACTCACACACGCAGAAATATGCACTCACAAGTATACACACATACAATCACACATAGGTACCCACTCTCACTCTCACTCACACAGTCATACGCACTTACTTAAAAATTGACTCACACCTATACACACACAAAAAGGCACACTCACAAGCATATACACGTAAAAACACAAGCACACATGCCAACACACAGTCACACATTACACACGTACAGAAATACACACTCACATATATACGCACATACAATCACACATTATGCACACCTGTCACTCACTCACACCTTCGTACTCACTCGCACTCAAAAGTAGACTCACACACCTACACACACACAGAAATACACACTCACAAATATACACACATACAATCACTCAATTTACCCACTCTAACTCTGACTCACACAGTCATACTCACTCAAAGATAGACTCACACCTATACACACACACAAGAATATACACTCCCAGGCATATACACATGAAAACACAAACACACATGCACCGATGCCCACAGTCACACACACCTTTACACACTTATAAACACAGAAGTCACACACTCACCTCACAAACATATGTACATGCCATATCACATATGTACCCCCTTTCAGTCACTCACACATTTATACTCACTCACACTCAAAAATAATCTCAAACACCTACACACACAAATACGCACTCACAAGCCTATGCACAACATACAAACGTAAACACACACATACACAGATGCCAACACAGCTGCACACACCCATACACACACTCAAAAGCACACACACATTCACCCTCACACACATATGAACCTACACGTACACACAAATGCACGAGTACAAACACAAACACAACACACAGACACATAACGCAAAACACAATATTGTACACATCACACACCAGCCCACACAAAAACCCTTACACAAAAACATTCATATACATACACCCTTGGACACAAGCACTCACACACCAACATACACACTTACACAGTAAGTCACAAACACTCACACTCAAAAATAGGCTCACACACCTACACACACACAGAAATACACACTCAACACTATACGCACATACAATCACACATATGTACCTACTCTCGCTCTCACTCACATATTCATACGTACTCAAAAATGGACTCGCACCTATACACACACAAAATTACACACTCACAAGCATATACACATGAAAACACAAACACACATACACAGATGCCAACACACAGTCACACACACCCTTACACACTTATAACCACACAAGTCACACACTCACCCTCACACACACTTACACACATGAACATACACATGCAGACATTCACACTCTCTCACACACACACTCACCCACAAACTCACCCACAATATTGAATCGATACTCAAACCCGAGGCAACACACTGACACACATCACAAACGCACACCCGTTCCCATCTCACACACACACACGTACACACCCATACACACACACACTGACTCATTCACAAACACTCACAGCCATACACACTCAGATATGTACACGTACACACACCCAAACGTCCACAATCACAAACATAGATGCACACGCTCATTCAGGCACATATTTACAAATTCACACTCAAATGTAATCAGACACGTACAAACACAGAAACACACACAGATATAAACAAACACTAACACACATGCGAACACACACAGGAGACAACACACACACCCCTACCCTCACATTCACACACTCACAGAAAAACACAATCACACTTAAAAAACACACGTGCATACGCAGACATGTGAATACACCCAAGCCAACACAGTAACATACAAATGCACTCATTCACTGACTCTCATACTCACCCACATATCTCCCACTGCATGCACTCACACACATACACACACACGCACACACTCACACCAATGCACACAATAACCAACCTCACACAATCATTCACACTCCCGCACCCAAGCACCAATGCACACTCAATCCCAAACTCACTGACACACTCACTTGCAAACGCCTGCACATTCTCACACACCTCCCCACACCAAAACACAATGTCACACACTAACTCATTCACACTAACTCTCGCACCCATGAACAAAGAAATTCATGTTCAAATACACATGTACACACAGATGCAGTCACACATTCACTCACATCCACCCACCAACACCCCAAAACTCACACTCACCCACACATGACTCCCTTGCAATCACATGCACACCTACAGAGAAAAAATTCCAGACGCTCGCACACTCACATTTACACTCCCGCACAGTCACTTACACACACATTCAAAACTCACACGCTCATACACCTACACGTTTACACATTTACTCTGTCTCGCACTCACACACAAACACCCTCCAAAGCATTTGAATCCATACTCAGACACACATGCCAACCCACTAAGACACATCACACAAATACACACACTCACCCCTCACATACACATTCAAACACACACAGACACACAAGCCAACTCACAAAAACAAAATTCTCACATTGACTCTGTCACTCACACTCACACACTCAACACCACATGCAATCACACACACACAGAAACACAAACACACACGGGAATACGCTCTCTCGCATTCACTGAAACACACATTTATACACCCTCTTACACACCCACACACACAGAAATACGGACTCACAAACATGTGCCCATACAATCACACATATGCACCCCGTCATTCACTCACACATTCATACTCACTCACACTCAAAAACAGACTCACACACCCACACACACACACAGAAATACATACTCACAAATATACGCACATACAGTCACACCTATGTCCCCACTCTTACTCCGACTCACACACTCATACCCCCTTACTCAAAAATAGACTCACACCTCTACACACACAAAAATACACACTCACAAACAGGTACATACAATATCACATATGTACCCCCTTTCCGTCACTCAAACATTTATACTCACTCACACTCAAAAAGAGATTCAAACACCTACCCACACACAAATACCCACTCACAAGCATATACACCTACAAACACAAATGCCCACATGCACAGATGACAACACACACTCATGCACACCCATACAAACCCATGAACACCAACACTCACACACCCACACTCACACCAAACGCATTCACATGCTTTCACACTCACACACACAAACACACACACACCCTTGAATTCATACTCTGACCCATAAGCCAACCCACTAAGACCCATCAGTCACACACACCCACACATAACTCACACACATTGAAATACGTACTGAAACACAGAAGCCAACTCCCACGAATAAAACTCTCACGCAGACTGTCACTGACACACACTCACCGACACATGCTATCAAACGTACACACACAAACACAGACACACTCTCTCACATTCCCTCAAACTCAGATACAAACACCCACACTTACACACTCACACACGCAGAAATATGCACTCACAAGTATACACACATACAATCACACATAGGTACCCACTCTCACTCTCACTCACACAGTCATACGCACTTACTTAAAAATTGACTCACACCTATACACACACAAAAAGGCACACTCACAAGCATATACACGTCAAAACACAAGCACACATGCCAACACACAGTCACACATTACACACGTACGGAAATACACACTCACATATATACGCACATACAATCACACATTATGCACACCTGTCACTCACTCACACCTTCGTACTCACTCGCACTCAAAAGTAGACTCACACACCTACACACACACAGAAATACACACTCACAAATATACACACATACAATCACACAATTTACCCACTCTAACTCTGACTCACACAGTCATACTCACTCACTCAAAGATAGACTCACACCTATACACACACAAGAATATACACTCCCAGGCATATACACATGAAAACACAAACACACATGCACCGATGCCAACAGTCACACACACTTTACACACTTATAAACACAGAAGTCACACACTCACCTCACAAACATATGTACATGCCATATCACATATGTACCCCCTTTCAGTCACTCACACATTTATACTCACTCACACTCAAAAATAATCTCAAACACCTACACACACAAATACGCACTCACAAGCCTATGCACATACAAACATAATCACACACATACACAGATGCCAACACACCTGCACACACCCATACACACACTCAAAAGCACACACACATTCACCCTCACACACATATGAACCTACACGTACACACAAATGCACGAGTACAAACACAAACACAACACACAGACACATAACGCAAAACACAGTATTGTACACATCACACACCAGCACACACAAAAACCCTTACACAAAAACAGTCATATACATACACCCTTGGACACAAGCACTCACACACCAACATACACACTTACACAGTAAGTCACAAACACACACTCAAAAATAGGCTCACACACCTACACACACACAGAAATACACACTCAACACTATACGCACATACAATCACACATATGTACCTACTCTCGCTCTCACTCACATATTCATACGTACTCAAAAATGGACTCGCACCTATACACACACAAAATTACACACTCACAAGCATATACACATGAAAACACAAACACACATACACAGATGCCAACACACAGTCACACACACCCTTACACACTTATAACCACACAAGTCACACACTCACCCTCACACACACTTACACACATATGAACATACACATGCAGACATTCACACTCTCTCACACACACACTCACCCACAAAATCACCCACAATATTGAATCGATACTCAAACCCGAGGCAACACACTGACACACATCACAAACGCACACCCGTTCCCATCTCACACACACACACGTACACACCCATACACACACACACTGACTCATTCACAAACACTCACAGCCATACACACTCAGATATGTACACGTACACACACCCAAACGTCCACAATCACAAACATAGATGCACACGCTCATTCATGCACATATTTACAAATTCACACTCAAATGTAATCAGACACGTACAAACACAGAAACACACACAGATATAAACAAACACTAACACACATGTGAACACACACAGGAGACAACACACACACCCCTACCCTCACATTCACACACTCACAGAAAAACACAATCACACTTAAAAAACACACGTGCATACGCAGACATGTGAATACACCCAAGCCAACACAGTAACATACAAATGCACTCATTCACTGACTCTCATACTCACCCACATATCTCCCACTGCATGCACTCACACACATACACACACACACGCACACACTCACACCAACGCACACAAGAACCAACCTCACACAATCATTCACACTCCCGCACCCAAGCACCAACGCCCACTCAATCCCAAACTCACTGACACACTCACTTGCAAACGCCTGCACATTCTCACACACCTCCCCACACCAAAACACAATGTCACACACTAACTCATTCACACTAACTCTCGCACCCATGAACAAAGAAATTCATGTTCAAATACACATGTACACACAGATGCAGTCACACATTCACTCACATACACCCACCAACACCCCAAAACTCACACTCACACTCACCCACACATGACTCCCTTGCAATCACATGCACACCTACAGAGAAAAAAATTACAGACGCTCGCACACTCACATTTACACTCCCGCACAGTCACTTACACACACATTCAAAACTCACACGCTCATACACCTACACGTTTACACATTTACTCTGTCTCGCACTCACACACAAACACCCTCCAAAGCATTTGAATCCATACTCAGACACACATGCCAACCCACTAAGACACATCACACAAATACACACACTCACCCCTCACATACACATTCAAACACACACAGACACACAAGCCAACTCACAAAAACAAAATTCTCACATTGACTCTGTCACTCACACTCACACACTCAACACCACATGCAATCACACACACACAGAAACACAAACACACACGGGAATACGCTCTCTCGCATTCACTGAAACACACATTTATACACCCTCTTACACACCCACACACACAGAAATACAGACTCACAAACATGTGCCCATACAATCACACATATGCACCCCGTCATTCACTCACACATTCATACTCACTCACACTCAAAAACAGACTCACACACCCACACCCACACACAGAAATACATACTCACAAATATACGCACATACAGTCACACCTATGTCCCCACTCTTACTCCGACTCACACACTCATACCCCCTTACTCAAAAATAGACTCACACCTCTACACACACAAAAATACACACTCACAAACAGGTACATACAATATCACATATGTACCCCCTTTCCGTCACTCAAACATTTATACTCACTCACACTCAAAAAGAGATTCAAACACCTACCCACACACAAATACCCACTCACAAGCATATACACCTACAAACACAAATGCCCACATGCACAGATGACAACACACACTCATGCACACCCATACAAACCCATGAACACCAACACTCACACACCCACCCTCACACCAAACGCATTCACATGCTTTCACACTCACACACACAAACACACACACACCCTTGAATTCATACTCTGACCCATAAGCCAACCCACTAAGACCCATCAGTCACACACACCCACACATAACTCACACACATTGAAATACGTACTGAAACACAGAAGCCAACTCCCACGAATAAAACTCTCACGCAGACTGTCACTGACACACACTCACCGACACATGCTATCAAACGTACACACACAAACACAGACACACTCTCTCACATTCCCTCAAACTCAGATACAAACACCCACACTTACACACTCACACACGCAGAAATATGCACTCACAAGTATACACACATACAATCACACATAGGTACCCACTCTCACTCTCACTCACACAGTCATACGCACTTACTTAAAAATTGACTCACACCTATACACACACAAAAAGGCACACTCACAAGCATATACACGTCAAAACACAAGCACACATGCCAACACACAGTCACACATTACACACGTACAGAAATACACACTCACATATATACGCACATACAATCACACATTATGCACACCTGTCACTCACTCACACCTTCGTACTCACTCGCACTCAAAAGTAGACTCACACACCTACACACACACAGAAATACACACTCACAAATATACACACATACAATCACACAATTTACCCACTCTAACTCTGACTCACACAGTCATACTCACTCACTCAAAGATAGACTCACACCTATACACACACAAGAATATACACTCCCAGGCATATACACATGAAAACACAAACACACATGCACCGATGCCAACAGTCACACACACTTTACACACTTATAAACACAGAAGTCACACACTCACCTCACAAACATATGTACATGCCATATCACATATGTACCCCCTTTCAGTCACTCACACATTTATACTCACTCACACTCAAAAATAATCTCAAACACCTACACACACAAATACGCACTCACAAGCCTATGCACATACAAACATAATCACACACATACACAGATTCCAACACACCTGCACACACCCATACACACACTCAAAAGCACACACACATTCACCCTCACACACATATGAACCTACACGTACACACAAATGCACGAGTACAAACACAAACACAACACACAGACACATAACGCAAAACACAGTATTGTACACATCACACACCAGCACACACAAAAACCCTTACACAAAAACAGTCATATACATACACCCTTGGACACAAGCACTCACACACCAACATACACACTTACACAGTAAGTCACAAACACACACTCAAAAATAGGCTCACACACCTACACACACACAGAAATACACACTCAACACTATACGCACATACAATCACACATATGTACCTACTCTCGCTCTCACTCACATATTCATACGTACTCAAAAATGGACTCGCACCTATACACACACAAAATTACACACTCACAAGCATATACACATGAAAACACAAACACACATACACAGATGCCAACACACAGTCACACACACCCTTACACACTTATAACCACACAAGTCACACACTCACCCTCACACACACTTACACACATGAACATACACATGCAGACATTCACACTCTCTCACACACACACTCACCCACAAACTCACCCACAATATTGAATCGATACTCAAACCCGAGGCAACACACTGACACACATCACAAACGCACACCCGTTCCCATCTCACACACACACACGTACACACCCATACACACACACACTGACTCATTCACAAACACTCACAGCCATACACACTCAGATATGTACACATACACACACCCAAACGTCCACAATCACAAACATAGATGCACACGCTCATTCAGGCACATATTTACAAATTCACACTCAAATGTAATCAGACACGTACAAACACAGAAACACACACAGATATAAACAAACACTAACACACATGCGAACACACACAGGAGACAACACACACACCCCTACCCTCACATTCACACACTCACAGAAAAACACAATCACACTTAAAAAACACACGTGCATACGCAGACATGTGAATACACCCAAGCCAACACAGTAACATACAAATGCACTCATTCACTGACTCTCATACTCACCCACATATCTCCCACTGCATGCACTCACACACATACACACACACGCACACACTCACACCAATGCACACAATAACCAACCTCACACAATCATTCACACTCCCGCACCCAAGTACCAATGCACACTCAATCCCAAACTCACTGACACACTCACTTGCAAACGCCTGCACATTCTCACACACCTCCCCTCACCAAAACACAATGTCACACACTAACTCATTCACACTAACTCTCGCACCCATGAACAAAGAAATTCATGTTCAAATACACATGTACACACAGATGCAGTCACACATTCACTCACATACACCCACCAACACCCCAAAACTCACACTCACCCACACAAGACTCCCTTGCAATCACATGCACACCTACAGAGAAAAAATTCCAGACGCTCGCACACTCACATTTACACTCCCGCACAGTCACTTACACACACATTCAAAACTCACACGCTCATACACCTACACGTTTACACATTTACTCTGTCTCGCACTCACACACAAACACCCTCCAAAGCATTTGAATCCATACTCAGACACACATGCCAACCCACTAAGACACATCACACAAATACACACACTCACCGCTCACATACACTTTCAAACACACACAAACACACAAGCCAACTCACAAAAACAAAATTCTCACATTGACTCTGTCACTCACACTCACACACTCAACACCACATGCAATCACACACACACAGAAACACAAACACACACGGGAATACGCTCTCTCGCATTCACTGAAACACACATTTATGCACCCTCTTACACACCCACACACACAGAAATACGGACTCACAAACATAGGCCCGTACAATCACACCTATGTACCCCGTCATTCACTCACACATTCATACTCACTCACACTCAAAAACAGACTCACACACCCACACCCACACACAGAAATACATACTCACAAATATACGCACATACAGTCACACCTATGTCCCCACTCTTACTCCGACTCACACACTCATACCCCCTTACTCAAAAATAGACTCACACCTCTACACACACAAAAATACACACTCACAAACAGGTACATACAATATCACATATGTACCCCCTTTCCGTCACTCAAACATTTATACTCACTCACACTCAAAAAGAGATTCAAACACCTACCCACACACAAATACCCACTCACAAGCATATACACCTACAAACACAAATGCCCACATGCACAGATGACAACACACACTCATGCACACCCATACAAACCCATGAACACCAACACTCACACACCCACCCTCACACCAAACGCATTCACATGCTTTCACACTCACACACACAAACACACACACACCCTTGAATTCATACTCTGACCCATAAGCCAACCCACTAAGACCCATCAGTCACACACACCCACACATAACTCACACACATTGAAATACGTACTGAAACACAGAAGCCAACTCCCACGAATAAAACTCTCACGCAGACTGTCACTGACACACACTCACCGACACATGCTATCAAACGTACACACACAAACACAGACACACTCTCTCACATTCCCTCAAACTCAGATACAAACACCCACACTTACACACTCACACACGCAGAAATATGCACTCACAAGTATACACACATACAATCACACATAGGTACCCACTCTCACTCTCACTCACACAGTCATACGCACTTACTTAAAAATTGACTCACACCTATACACACACAAAAAGGCACACTCACAAGCATATACACGTAAAAACACAAGCACACATGCCAACACACAGTCACACATTACACACGTACAGAAATACACACTCACATATATACGCACATACAATCACACATTATGCACACCTGTCACTCACTCACACCTTCGTACTCACTCGCACTCAAAAGTAGACTCACACACCTACACACACACAGAAATACACACTCACAAATATACACACATACAATCACTCAATTTACCCACTCTAACTCTGACTCACACAGTCATACTCACTCAAAGATAGACTCACACCTATACACACACACAAGAATATACACTCCCAGGCATATACACATGAAAACACAAACACACATGCACCGATGCCCACAGTCACACACACCTTTACACACTTATAAACACAGAAGTCACACACTCACCTCACAAACATATGTACATGCCATATCACATATGTACCCCCTTTCAGTCACTCACACATTTATACTCACTCACACTCAAAAATAATCTCAAACACCTACACACACAAATACGCACTCACAAGCCTATGCACAACATACAAACGTAAACACACACATACACAGATGCCAACACAGCTGCACACACCCATACACACACTCAAAAGCACACACACATTCACCCTCACACACATATGAACCTACACGTACACACAAATGCACGAGTACAAACACAAACACAACACACAGACACATAACGCAAAACACAATATTGTACACATCACACACCAGCCCACACAAAAACCCTTACACAAAAACATTCATATACATACACCCTTGGACACAAGCACTCACACACCAACATACACACTTACACAGTAAGTCACAAACACTCACACTCAAAAATAGGCTCACACACCTACACACACACAGAAATACACACTCAACACTATACGCACATACAATCACACATATGTACCTACTCTCGCTCTCACTCACATATTCATACGTACTCAAAAATGGACTCGCACCTATACACACACAAAATTACACACTCACAAGCATATACACATGAAAACACAAACACACATACACAGATGCCAACACACAGTCACACACACCCTTACACACTTATAACCACACAAGTCACACACTCACCCTCACACACACTTACACACATGAACATACACATGCAGACATTCACACTCTCTCACACACACACTCACCCACAAACTCACCCACAATATTGAATCGATACTCAAACCCGAGGCAACACACTGACACACATCACAAACGCACACCCGTTCCCATCTCACACACACACACGTACACACCCATACACACACACACTGACTCATTCACAAACACTCACAGCCATACACACTCAGATATGTACACGTACACACACCCAAACGTCCACAATCACAAACATAGATGCACACGCTCATTCAGGCACATATTTACAAATTCACACTCAAATGTAATCAGACACGTACAAACACAGAAACACACACAGATATAAACAAACACTAACACACATGCGAACACACACAGGAGACAACACACACACCCCTACCCTCACATTCACACACTCACAGAAAAACACAATCACACTTAAAAAACACACGTGCATACGCAGACGTGAATACACCCAAGCCAACACAGTAACATACAAATGCACTCATTCACTGACTCTCATACTCACCCACATATCTCCCACTGCATGCACTCAAACACATACACACACACACGCACACACTCACACCAACGCACACAAGAACCAACCTCACACAATCATTCACACTCCCGCACCCAAGCACCAACGCCCACTCAATCCCAAACTCACTGACACACTCACTTGCAAACGCCTGCACATTCTCACACACCTCCCCACACCAAAACACAATGTCACACACTAACTCATTCACACTAACTCTCGCACCCATGAACAAAGAAATTCATGTTCAAATACACATGTACACACAGATGCAGTCACACATTCACTCACATACACCCACCAACACCCCAAAACTCACACTCACACTCACCCACACATGACTCCCTTGCAATCACATGCACACCTACAGAGAAAAAAATTCCAGACGCTCGCACACTCACATTTACACTCCCGCACAGTCACTTACACACACATTCAAAACTCACACGCTCATACACCTACACGTTTACACATTTACTCTGTCTCGCACTCACACACAAACACCCTCCAAAGCATTTGAATCCATACTCAGACACACATGCCAACCCACTAAGACACATCACACAAATACACACACTCACCCCTCACATACACATTCAAACACACACAGACACACAAGCCAACTCACAAAAACAAAATTCTCACATTGACTCTGTCACTCACACTCACACACTCAACACCACATGCAATCACACACACACAGAAACACAAACACACACGGGAATACGCTCTCTCGCATTCACTGAAACACACATTTATACACCCTCTTACACACCCACACACACAGAAATACAGACTCACAAACATGTGCCCATACAATCACACATATGCACCCCGTCATTCACTCACACATTCATACTCACTCACACTCAAAAACAGACTCACACACCCACACACACACACACAGAAATACATACTCACAAATATACGCACATACAGTCACACCTATGTCCCCACTCTTACTCCGACTCACACACTCATACCCCCTTACTCAAAAATAGACTCACACGTCTACACACACAAAAATACACACTCACAAACAGGTACATACAATATCACATATGTACCCCCTTTCCGTCACTCAAACATTTATACTCACTCACACTCAAAAAGAGATTCAAACACCTACACACACACAAATACCCACTCACAAGCATATACACCTACAAACACAAATGCCCACATGCACAGATGACAACACACACTCATGCACACCCATACAAACCCATGAACACCAACACTCACACACCCACCCTCACACCAAACGCATTCACATGCTTTCACACTCACACACACAAACACACACACACCCTTGAATTCATACTCTTACCCATAAGCCAACCCACTAAGACCCATCAGTCACACACACCCACACATAACTCACACACATTGAAATACGTACTGAAACACAGAAGCCAACTCCCACGAATAAAACTCTCACGCAGACTGTCACTGACACACACTCACCGACACATGCTATCAAACGTACACACACAAACACACACACTCTCTCACATTCCCTCAAACTCAGATACAAACACCCACACTTACACACTCACACACGCGGAAATATGCACTCACAAGTATACACACATACAATCACACATAGGTACCCACTCTCACTCTCACTCACACAGTCATACGCACTTACTTAAAAATAGACTCACACCTATACACACACAAAAAGGCACACTCACAAGCATATACACGTAAAAACACAAGCACACATGCCAACACACAGTCACACATTACACACGTACAGAAATACACACTCACATATATACGCACATACAATCACACATTATGCACACCTGTCACTCACTCACACCTTCGTACTCACTCGCACTCAAAAGTAGACTCACACACCTACACACACACAGAAATACACACTCACAAATATACACACATACAATCACACAATTTACCCACTCTAACTCTGACTCACACAGTCATACTCACTCACTCAAAGATAGACTCACACCTATACACACACAAGAATATACACTCCCAGGCATATACACATGAAAACACAAACACACATGCACCGATGCCAACAGTCACACACACTTTACACACTTCTAAACACAGAAGTCACACACTCACCTCACAAACATATGTACATGCCTTATCACATATGTACCCCCTTTCAGTCACTCACACATTTATACTCACTCACACTCAAAAATAATCTCAAACACCTACACACACAAATACGCACTCACAAGCCTATGCACATACAAACATAATCACACACATACACAGATGCCAACACACCTGCACACACCCATACACACACTCAAAAGCACACACACATTCACCCTCACACACATATGAACCTACACGTACACACAAATGCACGAGTACAAACACAAACACAACACACAGACACATAACGCAAAACACAGTATTGTACACATCACACACCAGCACACACAAAAACCCTTACACAAAAACATTCATATACATACACCCTTGGACACAAGCACTCACACACCAACATACACACTTACACAGTAAGTCACAAACACTCACACTCAAAAATAGGCTCACACACCTACACACACACAGAAATACACACTCAACACTATACGCACATACAATCACACATATGTACCTACTCTCGCTCTCACTCACATATTCATACGTACTCAAAAATGGACTCGCACCTATACACACACAAAATTACATACTCACAAGCATATACACATGAAAACACAAACACACATACACAGATGCCAACACACAGTCACACACACCCTTACACACTTATAACCACACAAGTCACACACTCACCCTCACACACACTTACACACATGAACATACACATGCAGACATTCACACTCTCTCACACACACACTCACCCACAAACTCACCCACAATATTGAATCGATACTCAAACCCGAGGCAACACACTGACACACATCACAAACGCACACCCGTTCCCATCTCACACACACACACGTACACACCCATACACACACACACTGACTCATTCACAAACACTCACAGCCATACACACTCAGATATGTACACGTACACACACCCAAACGTCCACAATCACAAACATAGATGCACACGCTCATTCAGGCACATATTTACAAATTCACACTCAAATGTAATCAGACACGTACAAACACAGAAACACACACAGATATAAACAAACACTAACACACATGCGAACACACACAGGAGACAACACACACACCCCTACCCTCACATTCACACACTCACAGAAAAACACAATCACACTTAAAAAACACACGTGCATACGCAGACATGTGAATACACCCAAGCCAACACAGTAACATACAAATGCACTCATTCACTGACTCTCATACTCACCCACATATCTCCCACTGCATGCACTCACACACATACACACACACGCACACACTCACACCAATGCACACAATAACCAACCTCACACAATCATTCACACTCCCGCACCCAAGTACCAATGCACACTCAATCCCAAACTCACTGACACACTCACTTGCAAACGCCTGCACATTCTCACACACCTCCCCACACCAAAACACAATGTCACACACTAACTCATTCACACTAACTCTCGCACCCATGAACAAAGAAATTCATGTTCAAATACACATGTACACACAGATGCAGTCACACATTCACTCACATACACCCACCAACACCCCAAAACTCACACTCACCCACACAAGACTCCCTTGCAATCACATGCACACCTACAGAGAAAAAATTCCAGACGCTCGCACACTCACATTTACACTCCCGCACAGTCACTTACACACACATTCAAAACTCACACGCTCATACACCTACACGTTTACACATTTACTCTGTCTCGCACTCACACACAAACACCCTCCAAAGCATTTGAATCCATACTCAGACACACATGCCAACCCACTAAGACACATCACACAAATACACACACTCACCGCTCACATACACTTTCAAACACACACAAACACACAAGCCAACTCACAAAAACAAAATTCTCACATTGACTCTGTCACTCACACTCACACACTCAACACCACATGCAATCACACACACACAGAAACACAAACACACACGGGAATACGCTCTCTCGCATTCACTGAAACACACATTTATGCACCCTCTTACACACCCACACACACAGAAATACGGACTCACAAACATAGGCCCGTACAATCACACCTATGTACCCCGTCATTCACTCACACATTCATACTCACTCACACTCAAAAACAGACTCACACACCCACACCCACACACAGAAATACATACTCACAAATATACGCACATACAGTCACACCTATGTCCCCACTCTTACTCCGACTCACACACTCATACCCCCTTACTCAAAAATAGACTCACACCTCTACACACACAAAAATACACACTCACAAACAGGTACATACAATATCACATATGTACCCCCTTTCCGTCACTCAAACATTTATACTCACTCACACTCAAAAAGAGATTCAAACACCTACCCACACACAAATACCCACTCACAAGCATATACACCTACAAACACAAATGCCCACATGCACAGATGACAACACACACTCATGCACACCCATACAAACCCATGAACACCAACACTCACACACCCACCCTCACACCAAACGCATTCACATGCTTTCACACTCACACACACAAACACACACACACCCTTGAATTCATACTCTGACCCATAAGCCAACCCACTAAGACCCATCAGTCACACACACCCACACATAACTCACACACATTGAAATACGTACTGAAACACAGAAGCCAACTCCCACGAATAAAACTCTCACGCAGACTGTCACTGACACACACTCACCGACACATGCTATCAAACGTACACACACAAACACAGACACACTCTCTCACATTCCCTCAAACTCAGATACAAACACCCACACTTACACACTCACACACGCAGAAATATGCACTCACAAGTATACACACATACAATCACACATAGGTACCCACTCTCACTCTCACTCACACAGTCATACGCACTTACTTAAAAATTGACTCACACCTATACACACACAAAAAGGCACACTCACAAGCATATACACGTCAAAACACAAGCACACATGCCAACACACAGTCACACATTACACACGTACAGAAATACACACTCACATATATACGCACATACAATCACACATTATGCACACCTGTCACTCACTCACACCTTCGTACTCACTCGCACTCAAAAGTAGACTCACACACCTACACACACACAGAAATACACACTCACAAATATACACACATACAATCACTCAATTTACCCACTCTAACTCTGACTCACACAGTCATACTCACTCAAAGATAGACTCACACCTATACACACACACAAGAATATACACTCCCAGGCATATACACATGAAAACACAAACACACATGCACCGATGCCCACAGTCACACACACCTTTACACACTTATAAACACAGAAGTCACACACTCACCTCACAAACATATGTACATGCCATATCACATATGTACCCCCTTTCAGTCACTCACACATTTATACTCACTCACACTCAAAAATAATCTCAAACACCTACACACACAAATACGCACTCACAAGCCTATGCACAACATACAAACGTAAACACACACATACACAGATGCCAACACAGCTGCACACACCCATACACACACTCAAAAGCACACACACATTCACCCTCACACACATATGAACCTACACGTACACACAAATGCACGAGTACAAACACAAACACAACACACAGACACATAACGCAAAACACAATATTGTACACATCACACACCAGCCCACACAAAAACCCTTACACAAAAACATTCATATACATACACCCTTGGACACAAGCACTCACACACCAACATACACACTTACACAGTAAGTCACAAACACTCACACTCAAAAATAGGCTCACACACCTACACACACACAGAAATACACACTCAACACTATACGCACATACAATCACACATATGTACCTACTCTCGCTCTCACTCACATATTCATACGTACTCAAAAATGGACTCGCACCTATACACACACAAAATTACACACTCACAAGCATATACACATGAAAACACAAACACACATACACAGATGCCAACACACAGTCACACACACCCTTACACACTTATAACCACACAAGTCACACACTCACCCTCACACACACTTACACACATGAACATACACATGCAGACATTCACACTCTCTCACACACACACTCACCCACAAACTCACCCACAATATTGAATCGATACTCAAACCCGAGGCAACACACTGACACACATCACAAACGCACACCCGTTCCCATCTCACACACACACACGTACACACCCATACACACACACACTGACTCATTCACAAACACTCACAGCCATACACACTCAGATATGTACACGTACACACACCCAAACGTCCACAATCACAAACATAGATGCACACGCTCATTCAGGCACATATTTACAAATTCACACTCAAATGTAATCAGACACGTACAAACACAGAAACACACACAGATATAAACAAACACTAACACACATGCGAACACACACAGGAGACAACACACACACCCCTACCCTCACATTCACACACTCACAGAAAAACACAATCACACTTAAAAAACACACGTGCATACGCAGACATGTGAATACACCCAAGCCAACACAGTAACATACAAATGCACTCATTCACTGACTCTCATACTCACCCACATATCTCCCACTGCATGCACTCACACACATACACACACACGCACACACTCACACCAACGCACACAATAACCAACCTCACACAATCATTCACACTCCCGCACCCAAGCACCAATGCACACTCAATCCCAAACTCACTGACACACTCACTTGCAAACGCCTGCACATTCTCACACACCTCCCCACACCAAAACACAATGTCACACACTAACTCATTCACACTAACTCTCGCACCCATGAACAAAGAAATTCATGTTCAAATACACATGTACACACAGATGCAGTCACACATTCACTCACATCCACCCACCAACACCCCAAAACTCACACTCACCCACACATGACTCCCTTGCAATCACATGCACACCTACAGAGAAAAAATTCCAGACGCTCGCACACTCACATTTACACTCCCGCACAGTCACTTACACACACATTCAAAACTCACACGCTCATACACCTACACGTTTACACATTTACTCTGTCTCGCACTCACACACAAACACCCTCCAAAGCATTTGAATCCATACTCAGACACACATGCCAACCCACTAAGACACATCACACAAATACACACACTCACCCCTCACATACACATTCAAACACACACAGACACACAAGCCAACTCACAAAAACAAAATTCTCACATTGACTCTGTCACTCACACTCACACACTCAACACCACATGCAATCACACACACACAGAAACACAAACACACACGGGAATACGCTCTCTCGCATTCACTGAAACACACATTTATACACCCTCTTACACACCCACACACACAGAAATACGGACTCACAAACATGTGCCCATACAATCACACATATGCACCCCGTCATTCACTCACACATTCATACTCACTCACACTCAAAAACAGACTCACACACCCACACACACACACAGAAATACATACTCACAAATATACGCACATACAGTCACACCTATGTCCCCACTCTTACTCCGACTCACACACTCATACCCCCTTACTCAAAAATAGACTCACACCTCTACACACACAAAAATACACACTCACAAACAGGTACATACAATATCACATATGTACCCCCTTTCCGTCACTCAAACATTTATACTCACTCACACTCAAAAAGAGATTCAAACACCTACCCACACACAAATACCCACTCACAAGCATATACACCTACAAACACAAATGCCCACATGCACAGATGACAACACACACTCATGCACACCCATACAAACCCATGAACACCAACACTCACACACCCACCCTCACACCAAACGCATTCACATGCTTTCACACTCACACACACAAACACACACACACCCTTGAATTCATACTCTGACCCATAAGCCAACCCACTAAGACCCATCAGTCACACACACCCACACATAACTCACACACATTGAAATACGTACTGAAACACAGAAGCCAACTCCCACGAATAAAACTCTCACGCAGACTGTCACTGACACACACTCACCGACACATGCTATCAAACGTACACACACAAACACAGACACACTCTCTCACATTCCCTCAAACTCAGATACAAACACCCACACTTACACACTCACACACGCAGAAATATGCACTCACAAGTATACACACATACAATCACACATAGGTACCCACTCTCACTCTCACTCACACAGTCATACGCACTTACTTAAAAATTGACTCACACCTATACACACACAAAAAGGCACACTCACAAGCATATACACGTCAAAACACAAGCACACATGCCAACACACAGTCACACATTACACACGTACGGAAATACACACTCACATATATACGCACATACAATCACACATTATGCACACCTGTCACTCACTCACACCTTCGTACTCACTCGCACTCAAAAGTAGACTCACACACCTACACACACACAGAAATACACACTCACAAATATACACACATACAATCACACAATTTACCCACTCTAACTCTGACTCACACAGTCATACTCACTCACTCAAAGATAGACTCACACCTATACACACACAAGAATATACACTCCCAGGCATATACACATGAAAACACAAACACACATGCACCGATGCCAACAGTCACACACACTTTACACACTTATAAACACAGAAGTCACACACTCACCTCACAAACATATGTACATGCCATATCACATATGTACCCCCTTTCAGTCACTCACACATTTATACTCACTCACACTCAAAAATAATCTCAAACACCTACACACACAAATACGCACTCACAAGCCTATGCACATACAAACATAATCACACACATACACAGATGCCAACACACCTGCACACACCCATACACACACTCAAAAGCACACACACATTCACCCTCACACACATATGAACCTACACGTACACACAAATGCACGAGTACAAACACAAACACAACACACAGACACATAACGCAACACACAGTATTGTACACATCACACACCAGCACACACAAAAACCCTTACACAAAAACATTCATATACATACACCCTTGGACACAAGCACTCACACACCAACATACACACTTACACAGTAAGTCACAAACACACACTCAAAAATAGGCTCACACACCTACACACACACAGAAATACACACTCAACACTATACGCACATACAATCACACATATGTACCTACTCTCGCTCTCACTCACATATTCATACGTACTCAAAAATGGACTCGCACCTATACACACACAAAATTACACACTCACAAGCATATACACATGAAAACACAAACACACATACACAGATGCCAACACACAGTCACACACACCCTTACACACTTATAACCACACAAGTCACACACTCACCCTCACACACACTTACACACATATGAACATACACATGCAGACATTCACACTCTCTCACACACACACTCACCCACAAAATCACCCACAATATTGAATCGATACTCAAACCCGAGGCAACACACTGACACACATCACAAACGCACACCCGTTCCCATCTCACACACACACACGTACACACCCATACACACACACACTGACTCATTCACAAACACTCACAGCCATACACACTCAGATATGTACACGTACACACACCCAAACGTCCACAATCACAAACATAGATGCACACGCTCATTCATGCACATATTTACAAATTCACACTCAAATGTAATCAGACACGTACAAACACAGAAACACACACAGATATAAACAAACACTAACACACATGTGAACACACACAGGAGACAACACACACACCCCTACCCTCACATTCACACACTCACAGAAAAACACAATCACACTTAAAAAACACACGTGCATACGCAGACATGTGAATACACCCAAGCCAACACAGTAACATACAAATGCACTCATTCACTGACTCTCATACTCACCCACATATCTCCCACTGCATGCACTCACACACATACACACACACACGCACACACTCACACCAACGCACACAAGAACCAACCTCACACAATCATTCACACTCCCGCACCCAAGCACCAACGCCCACTCAATCCCAAACTCACTGACACACTCACTTGCAAACGCCTGCACATTCTCACACACCTCCCCACACCAAAACACAATGTCACACACTAACTCATTCACACTAACTCTCGCACCCATGAACAAAGAAATTCATGTTCAAATACACATGTACACACAGATGCAGTCACACATTCACTCACATACACCCACCAACACCCCAAAACTCACACTCACACTCACCCACACATGACTCCCTTGCAATCACATGCACACCTACAGAGAAAAAAATTACAGACGCTCGCACACTCACATTTACACTCCCGCACAGTCACTTACACACACATTCAAAACTCACACGCTCATACACCTACACGTTTACACATTTACTCTGTCTCGCACTCACACACAAACACCCTCCAAAGCATTTGAATCCATACTCAGACACACATGCCAACCCACTAAGACACATCACACAAATACACACACTCACCCCTCACATACACATTCAAACACACACAGACACACAAGCCAACTCACAAAAACAAAATTCTCACATTGACTCTGTCACTCACACTCACACACTCAACACCACATGCAATCACACACACACAGAAACACAAACACACACGGGAATACGCTCTCTCGCATTCACTGAAACACACATTTATACACCCTCTTACACACCCACACACACAGAAATACAGACTCACAAACATGTGCCCATACAATCACACATATGCACCCCGTCATTCACTCACACATTCATACTCACTCACACTCAAAAACAGACTCACACACCCACACCCACACACAGAAATACATACTCACAAATATACGCACATACAGTCACACCTATGTCCCCACTCTTACTCCGACTCACACACTCATACCCCCTTACTCAAAAATAGACTCACACCTCTACACACACAAAAATACACACTCACAAACAGGTACATACAATATCACATATGTACCCCCTTTCCGTCACTCAAACATTTATACTCACTCACACTCAAAAAGAGATTCAAACACCTACCCACACACAAATACCCACTCACAAGCATATACACCTACAAACACAAATGCCCACATGCACAGATGACAACACACACTCATGCACACCCATACAAACCCATGAACACCAACACTCACACACCCACCCTCACACCAAACGCATTCACATGCTTTCACACTCACACACACAAACACACACACACCCTTGAATTCATACTCTGACCCATAAGCCAACCCACTAAGACCCATCAGTCACACACACCCACACATAACTCACACACATTGAAATACGTACTGAAACACAGAAGCCAACTCCCACGAATAAAACTCTCACGCAGACTGTCACTGACACACACTCACCGACACATGCTATCAAACGTACACACACAAACACAGACACACTCTCTCACATTCCCTCAAACTCAGATACAAACACCCACACTTACACACTCACACACGCAGAAATATGCACTCACAAGTATACACACATACAATCACACATAGGTACCCACTCTCACTCTCACTCACACAGTCATACGCACTTACTTAAAAATTGACTCACACCTATACACACACAAAAAGGCACACTCACAAGCATATACACGTCAAAACACAAGCACACATGCCAACACACAGTCACACATTACACACGTACAGAAATACACACTCACATATATACGCACATACAATCACACATTATGCACACCTGTCACTCACTCACACCTTCGTACTCACTCGCACTCAAAAGTAGACTCACACACCTACACACACACAGAAATACACACTCACAAATATACACACATACAATCACACAATTTACCCACTCTAACTCTGACTCACACAGTCATACTCACTCACTCAAAGATAGACTCACACCTATACACACACAAGAATATACACTCCCAGGCATATACACATGAAAACACAAACACACATGCACCGATGCCAACAGTCACACACACTTTACACACTTATAAACACAGAAGTCACACACTCACCTCACAAACATATGTACATGCCATATCACATATGTACCCCCTTTCAGTCACTCACACATTTATACTCACTCACACTCAAAAATAATCTCAAACACCTACACACACAAATACGCACTCACAAGCCTATGCACATACAAACATAATCACACACATACACAGATTCCAACACACCTGCACACACCCATACACACACTCAAAAGCACACACACATTCACCCTCACACACATATGAACCTACACGTACACACAAATGCACGAGTACAAACACAAACACAACACACAGACACATAACGCAAAACACAGTATTGTACACATCACACACCAGCACACACAAAAACCCTTACACAAAAACAGTCATATACATACACCCTTGGACACAAGCACTCACACACCAACATACACACTTACACAGTAAGTCACAAACACACACTCAAAAATAGGCTCACACACCTACACACACACAGAAATACACACTCAACACTATACGCACATACAATCACACATATGTACCTACTCTCGCTCTCACTCACATATTCATACGTACTCAAAAATGGACTCGCACCTATACACACACAAAATTACACACTCACAAGCATATACACATGAAAACACAAACACACATACACAGATGCCAACACACAGTCACACACACCCTTACACACTTATAACCACACAAGTCACACACTCACCCTCACACACACTTACACACATGAACATACACATGCAGACATTCACACTCTCTCACACACACACTCACCCACAAACTCACCCACAATATTGAATCGATACTCAAACCCGAGGCAACACACTGACACACATCACAAACGCACACCCGTTCCCATCTCACACACACACACGTACACACCCATACACACACACACTGACTCATTCACAAACACTCACAGCCATACACACTCAGATATGTACACATACACACACCCAAACGTCCACAATCACAAACATAGATGCACACGCTCATTCAGGCACATATTTACAAATTCACACTCAAATGTAATCAGACACGTACAAACACAGAAACACACACAGATATAAACAAACACTAACACACATGCGAACACACACAGGAGACAACACACACACCCCTACCCTCACATTCACACACTCACAGAAAAACACAATCACACTTAAAAAACACACGTGCATACGCAGACATGTGAATACACCCAAGCCAACACAGTAACATACAAATGCACTCATTCACTGACTCTCATACTCACCCACATATCTCCCACTGCATGCACTCACACACATACACACACACGCACACACTCACACCAATGCACACAATAACCAACCTCACACAATCATTCACACTCCCGCACCCAAGTACCAATGCACACTCAATCCCAAACTCACTGACACACTCACTTGCAAACGCCTGCACATTCTCACACACCTCCCCTCACCAAAACACAATGTCACACACTAACTCATTCACACTAACTCTCGCACCCATGAACAAAGAAATTCATGTTCAAATACACATGTACACACAGATGCAGTCACACATTCACTCACATACACCCACCAACACCCCAAAACTCACACTCACCCACACAAGACTCCCTTGCAATCACATGCACACCTACAGAGAAAAAATTCCAGACGCTCGCACACTCACATTTACACTCCCGCACAGTCACTTACACACACATTCAAAACTCACACGCTCATACACCTACACGTTTACACATTTACTCTGTCTTGCACTCACACACAAACACCCTCCAAAGCATTTGAATCCATACTCAGACACACATGCCAACCCACTAAGACACATCACACAAATACACACACTCACCGCTCACATACACTTTCAAACACACACAAACACACAAGCCAACTCACAAAAACAAAATTCTCACATTGACTCTGTCACTCACACTCACACACTCAACACCACATGCAATCACACACACACAGAAACACAAACACACACGGGAATACGCTCTCTCGCATTCACTGAAACACACATTTATGCACCCTCTTACACACCCACACACACAGAAATACGGACTCACAAACATAGGCCCGTACAATCACACCTATGTACCCCGTCATTCACTCACACATTCATACTCACTCACACTCAAAAACAGACTCACACACCCACACCCACACACAGAAATACATACTCACAAATATACGCACATACAGTCACACCTATGTCCCCACTCTTACTCCGACTCACACACTCATACCCCCTTACTCAAAAATAGACTCACACCTCTACACACACAAAAATACACACTCACAAACAGGTACATACAATATCACATATGTACCCCCTTTCCGTCACTCAAACATTTATACTCACTCACACTCAAAAAGAGATTCAAACACCTACCCACACACAAATACCCACTCACAAGCATATACACCTACAAACACAAATGCCCACATGCACAGATGACAACACACACTCATGCACACCCATACAAACCCATGAACACCAACACTCACACACCCACCCTCACACCAAACGCATTCACATGCTTTCACACTCACACACACAAACACACACACACCCTTGAATTCATACTCTGACCCATAAGCCAACCCACTAAGACCCGTCACACACACCCACACATAACTCACACACATTGAAATACGTACTGAAACACAGAAGCCAACTCCCACGAATAAAACTCTCACGCAGACTGTCACTGACACACACTCACCGACACATGCTATCAAACGTACACACACAAACACAGACACACTCTCTCACATTCCCTCAAACTCAGATACAAACACCCACACTTACACACTCACACACGCAGAAATATGCACTCACAAGTATACACACATACAATCACACATAGGTACCCACTCTCACTCTCACTCACACAGTCATACGCACTTACTTAAAAATTGACTCACACCTATACACACACAAAAAGGCACACTCACAAGCATATACACGTAAAAACACAAGCACACATGCCAACACACAGTCACACATTACACACGTACAGAAATACACACTCACATATATACGCACATACAATCACACATTATGCACACCTGTCACTCACTCACACCTTCGTACTCACTCGCACTCAAAAGTAGACTCACACACCTACACACACACAGAAATACACACTCACAAATATACACACATACAATCACTCAATTTACCCACTCTAACTCTGACTCACACAGTCATACTCACTCAAAGATAGACTCACACCTATACACACACACAAGAATATACACTCCCAGGCATATACACATGAAAACACAAACACACATGCACCGATGCCCACAGTCACACACACCTTTACACACTTATAAACACAGAAGTCACACACTCACCTCACAAACATATGTACATGCCATATCACATATGTACCCCCTTTCAGTCACTCACACATTTATACTCACTCACACTCAAAAATAATCTCAAACACCTACACACACAAATACGCACTCACAAGCCTATGCACAACATACAAACGTAAACACACACATACACAGATGCCAACACAGCTGCACACACCCATACACACACTCAAAAGCACACACACATTCACCCTCACACACATATGAACCTACACGTACACACAAATGCACGAGTACAAACACAAACACAACACACAGACACATAACGCAAAACACAATATTGTACACATCACACACCAGCCCACACAAAAACCCTTACACAAAAACATTCATATACATACACCCTTGGACACAAGCACTCACACACCAACATACACACTTACACAGTAAGTCACAAACACTCACACTCAAAAATAGGCTCACACACCTACACACACACAGAAATACACACTCAACACTATACGCACATACAATCACACATATGTACCTACTCTCGCTCTCACTCACATATTCATACGTACTCAAAAATGGACTCGCACCTATACACACACAAAATTACACACTCACAAGCATATACACATGAAAACACAAACACACATACACAGATGCCAACACACAGTCACACACACCCTTACACACTTATAACCACACAAGTCACACACTCACCCTCACACACACTTACACACATGAACATACACATGCAGACATTCACACTCTCTCACACACACACTCACCCACAAACTCACCCACAATATTGAATCGATACTCAAACCCGAGGCAACACACTGACACACATCACAAACGCACACCCGTTCCCATCTCACACACACACACGTACACACCCATACACACACACACTGACTCATTCACAAACACTCACAGCCATACACACTCAGATATGTACACGTACACACACCCAAACGTCCACAATCACAAACATAGATGCACACGCTCATTCAGGCACATATTTACAAATTCACACTCAAATGTAATCAGACACGTACAAACACAGAAACACACACAGATATAAACAAACACTAACACACATGCGAACACACACAGGAGACAACACACACACCCCTACCCTCACATTCACACACTCACAGAAAAACACAATCACACTTAAAAAACACACGTGCATACGCAGACGTGAATACACCCAAGCCAACACAGTAACATACAAATGCACTCATTCACTGACTCTCATACTCACCCACATATCTCCCACTGCATGCACTCAAACACATACACACACACACGCACACACTCACACCAACGCACACAAGAACCAACCTCACACAATCATTCACACTCCCGCACCCAAGCACCAACGCCCACTCAATCCCAAACTCACTGACACACTCACTTGCAAACGCCTGCACATTCTCACACACCTCCCCACACCAAAACACAATGTCACACACTAACTCATTCACACTAACTCTCGCACCCATGAACAAAGAAATTCATGTTCAAATACACATGTACACACAGATGCAGTCACACATTCACTCACATACACCCACCAACACCCCAAAACTCACACTCACACTCACCCACACATGACTCCCTTGCAATCACATGCACACCTACAGAGAAAAAAATTCCAGACGCTCGCACACTCACATTTACACTCCCGCACAGTCACTTACACACACATTCAAAACTCACACGCTCATACACCTACACGTTTACACATTTACTCTGTCTCGCACTCACACACAAACACCCTCCAAAGCATTTGAATCCATACTCAGACACACATGCCAACCCACTAAGACACATCACACAAATACACACACTCACCCCTCACATACACATTCAAACACACACAGACACACAAGCCAACTCACAAAAACAAAATTCTCACATTGACTCTGTCACTCACACTCACACACTCAACACCACATGCAATCACACACACACAGAAACACAAACACACACGGGAATACGCTCTCTCGCATTCACTGAAACACACATTTATACACCCTCTTACACACCCACACACACAGAAATACAGACTCACAAACATGTGCCCATACAATCACACATATGCACCCCGTCATTCACTCACACATTCATACTCACTCACACTCAAAAACAGACTCACACACCCACACACACACACACAGAAATACATACTCACAAATATACGCACATACAGTCACACCTATGTCCCCACTCTTACTCCGACTCACACACTCATACCCCCTTACTCAAAAATAGACTCACACGTCTACACACACAAAAATACACACTCACAAACAGGTACATACAATATCACATATGTACCCCCTTTCCGTCACTCAAACATTTATACTCACTCACACTCAAAAAGAGATTCAAACACCTACACACACACAAATACCCACTCACAAGCATATACACCTACAAACACAAATGCCCACATGCACAGATGACAACACACACTCATGCACACCCATACAAACCCATGAACACCAACACTCACACACCCACCCTCACACCAAACGCATTCACATGCTTTCACACTCACACACACAAACACACACACACCCTTGAATTCATACTCTTACCCATAAGCCAACCCACTAAGACCCATCAGTCACACACACCCACACATAACTCACACACATTGAAATACGTACTGAAACACAGAAGCCAACTCCCACGAATAAAACTCTCACGCAGACTGTCACTGACACACACTCACCGACACATGCTATCAAACGTACACACACAAACACACACACTCTCTCACATTCCCTCAAACTCAGATACAAACACCCACACTTACACACTCACACACGCGGAAATATGCACTCACAAGTATACACACATACAATCACACATAGGTACCCACTCTCACTCTCACTCACACAGTCATACGCACTTACTTAAAAATAGACTCACACCTATACACACACAAAAAGGCACACTCACAAGCATATACACGTAAAAACACAAGCACACATGCCAACACACAGTCACACATTACACACGTACAGAAATACACACTCACATATATACGCACATACAATCACACATTATGCACACCTGTCACTCACTCACACCTTCGTACTCACTCGCACTCAAAAGTAGACTCACACACCTACACACACACAGAAATACACACTCACAAATATACACACATACAATCACACAATTTACCCACTCTAACTCTGACTCACACAGTCATACTCACTCACTCAAAGATAGACTCACACCTATACACACACAAGAATATACACTCCCAGGCATATACACATGAAAACACAAACACACATGCACCGATGCCAACAGTCACACACACTTTACACACTTCTAAACACAGAAGTCACACACTCACCTCACAAACATATGTACATGCCTTATCACATATGTACCCCCTTTCAGTCACTCACACATTTATACTCACTCACACTCAAAAATAATCTCAAACACCTACACACACAAATACGCACTCACAAGCCTATGCACATACAAACATAATCACACACATACACAGATGCCAACACACCTGCACACACCCATACACACACTCAAAAGCACACACACATTCACCCTCACACACATATGAACCTACACGTACACACAAATGCACGAGTACAAACACAAACACAACACACAGACACATAACGCAAAACACAGTATTGTACACATCACACACCAGCACACACAAAAACCCTTACACAAAAACATTCATATACATACACCCTTGGACACAAGCACTCACACACCAACATACACACTTACACAGTAAGTCACAAACACTCACACTCAAAAATAGGCTCACACACCTACACACACACAGAAATACACACTCAACACTATACGCACATACAATCACACATATGTACCTACTCTCGCTCTCACTCACATATTCATACGTACTCAAAAATGGACTCGCACCTATACACACACAAAATTACATACTCACAAGCATATACACATGAAAACACAAACACACATACACAGATGCCAACACACAGTCACACACACCCTTACACACTTATAACCACACAAGTCACACACTCACCCTCACACACACTTACACACATGAACATACACATGCAGACATTCACACTCTCTCACACACACACTCACCCACAAACTCACCCACAATATTGAATCGATACTCAAACCCGAGGCAACACACTGACACACATCACAAACGCACACCCGTTCCCATCTCACACACACACACGTACACACCCATACACACACACACTGACTCATTCACAAACACTCACAGCCATACACACTCAGATATGTACACGTACACACACCCAAACGTCCACAATCACAAACATAGATGCACACGCTCATTCAGGCACATATTTACAAATTCACACTCAAATGTAATCAGACACGTACAAACACAGAAACACACACAGATATAAACAAACACTAACACACATGCGAACACACACAGGAGACAACACACACACCCCTACCCTCACATTCACACACTCACAGAAAAACACAATCACACTTAAAAAACACACGTGCATACGCAGACATGTGAATACACCCAAGCCAACACAGTAACATACAAATGCACTCATTCACTGACTCTCATACTCACCCACATATCTCCCACTGCATGCACTCACACACATACACACACACGCACACACTCACACCAATGCACACAATAACCAACCTCACACAATCATTCACACTCCCGCACCCAAGTACCAATGCACACTCAATCCCAAACTCACTGACACACTCACTTGCAAACGCCTGCACATTCTCACACACCTCCCCACACCAAAACACAATGTCACACACTAACTCATTCACACTAACTCTCGCACCCATGAACAAAGAAATTCATGTTCAAATACACATGTACACACAGATGCAGTCACACATTCACTCACATACACCCACCAACACCCCAAAACTCACACTCACCCACACAAGACTCCCTTGCAATCACATGCACACCTACAGAGAAAAAATTCCAGACGCTCGCACACTCACATTTACACTCCCGCACAGTCACTTACACACACATTCAAAACTCACACGCTCATACACCTACACGTTTACACATTTACTCTGTCTCGCACTCACACACAAACACCCTCCAAAGCATTTGAATCCATACTCAGACACACATGCCAACCCACTAAGACACATCACACAAATACACACACTCACCGCTCACATACACTTTCAAACACACACAAACACACAAGCCAACTCACAAAAACAAAATTCTCACATTGACTCTGTCACTCACACTCACACACTCAACACCACATGCAATCACACACACACAGAAACACAAACACACACGGGAATACGCTCTCTCGCATTCACTGAAACACACATTTATGCACCCTCTTACACACCCACACACACAGAAATACGGACTCACAAACATAGGCCCGTACAATCACACCTATGTACCCCGTCATTCACTCACACATTCATACTCACTCACACTCAAAAACAGACTCACACACCCACACCCACACACAGAAATACATACTCACAAATATACGCACATACAGTCACACCTATGTCCCCACTCTTACTCCGACTCACACACTCATACCCCCTTACTCAAAAATAGACTCACACCTCTACACACACAAAAATACACACTCACAAACAGGTACATACAATATCACATATGTACCCCCTTTCCGTCACTCAAACATTTATACTCACTCACACTCAAAAAGAGATTCAAACACCTACACACACACAAATACCCACTCACAAGCATATACACCTACAAACACAAATGCCCACATGCACAGATGACAACACACACTCATGCACACCCATACAAACCCATGAACACCAACACTCACACACCCACCCTCACACCAAACGCATTCACATGCTTTCACACTCACACACACAAACACACACACACCCTTGAATTCATACTCTGACCCATAAGCCAACCCACTAAGACCCATCAGTCACACACACCCACACATAACTCACACACATTGAAATACGTACTGAAACACAGAAGCCAACTCCCACGAATAAAACTCTCACGCAGACTGTCACTGACACACACTCACCGACACATGCTATCAAACGTACACACACAAACACAGACACACTCTCTCACATTCCCTCAAACTCAGATACAAACACCCACACTTACACACTCACACACGCAGAAATATGCACTCACAAGTATACACACATACAATCACACATAGGTACCCACTCTCACTCTCACTCACACAGTCATACGCACTTACTTAAAAATTGACTCACACCTATACACACACAAAAAGGCACACTCACAAGCATATACACGTAAAAACACAAGCACACATGCCAACACACAGTCACACATTACACACGTACAGAAATACACACTCACATATATACGCACATACAATCACACATTATGCACACCTGTCACTCACTCACACCTTCGTACTCACTCGCACTCAAAAGTAGACTCACACACCTACACACACACAGAAATACACACTCACAAATATACACACATACAATCACTCAATTTACCCACTCTAACTCTGACTCACACAGTCATACTCACTCAAAGATAGACTCACACCTATACACACACACAAGAATATACACTCCCAGGCATATACACATGAAAACACAAACACACATGCACCGATGCCCACAGTCACACACACCTTTACACACTTATAAACACAGAAGTCACACACTCACCTCACAAACATATGTACATGCCATATCACATATGTACCCCCTTTCAGTCACTCACACATTTATACTCACTCACACTCAAAAATAATCTCAAACACCTACACACACAAATACGCACTCACAAGCCTATGCACAACATACAAACGTAAACACACACATACACAGATGCCAACACAGCTGCACACACCCATACACACACTCAAAAGCACACACACATTCACCCTCACACACATATGAACCTACACGTACACACAAATGCACGAGTACAAACACAAACACAACACACAGACACATAACGCAAAACACAATATTGTACACATCACACACCAGCCCACACAAAAACCCTTACACAAAAACATTCATATACATACACCCTTGGACACAAGCACTCACACACCAACATACACACTTACACAGTAAGTCACAAACACTCACACTCAAAAATAGGCTCACACACCTACACACACACAGAAATACACACTCAACACTATACGCACATACAATCACACATATGTACCTACTCTCGCTCTCACTCACATATTCATACGTACTCAAAAATGGACTCGCACCTATACACACACAAAATTACACACTCACAAGCATATACACATGAAAACACAAACACACATACACAGATGCCAACACACAGTCACACACACCCTTACACACTTATAACCACACAAGTCACACACTCACCCTCACACACACTTACACACATGAACATACACATGCAGACATTCACACTCTCTCACACACACACTCACCCACAAACTCACCCACAATATTGAATCGATACTCAAACCCGAGGCAACACACTGACACACATCACAAACGCACACCCGTTCCCATCTCACACACACACACGTACACACCCATACACACACACACTGACTCATTCACAAACACTCACAGCCATACACACTCAGATATGTACACGTACACACACCCAAACGTCCACAATCACAAACATAGATGCACACGCTCATTCAGGCACATATTTACAAATTCACACTCAAATGTAATCAGACACGTACAAACACAGAAACACACACAGATATAAACAAACACTAACACACATGCGAACACACACAGGAGACAACACACACACCCCTACCCTCACATTCACACACTCACAGAAAAACACAATCACACTTAAAAAACACACGTGCATACGCAGACATGTGAATACACCCAAGCCAACACAGTAACATACAAATGCACTCATTCACTGACTCTCATACTCACCCACATATCTCCCACTGCATGCACTCACACACATACACACACACGCACACACTCACACCAACGCACACAATAACCAACCTCACACAATCATTCACACTCCCGCACCCAAGTACCAATGCACACTCAATCCCAAACTCACTGACACACTCACTTGCAAACGCCTGCACATTCTCACACACCTCCCCACACCAAAACACAATGTCACACACTAACTCATTCACACTAACTCTCGCACCCATGAACAAAGAAATTCATGTTCAAATACACATGTACACACAGATGCAGTCACACATTCACTCACATACACCCACCAACACCCCAAAACTCACACTCACCCACACAAGACTCCCTTGCAATCACATGCACACCTACAGAGAAAAAATTCCAGACGCTCGCACACTCACATTTACACTCCCGCACAGTCACTTACACACACATTCAAAACTCACACGCTCATACACCTACACGTTTACACATTTACTCTGTCTCGCACTCACACACAAACACCCTCCAAAGCATTTGAATCCATACTCAGACACACATGCCAACCCACTAAGACACATCACACAAATACACACACTCACCGCTCACATACACTTTCAAACACACACAAACACACAAGCCAACTCACAAAAACAAAATTCTCACATTGACTCTGTCACTCACACTCACACACTCAACACCACATGCAATCACACACACACAGAAACACAAACACACACGGGAATACGCTCTCTCGCATTCACTGAAACACACATTTATGCACCCTCTTACACACCCACACACACAGAAATACGGACTCACAAACATAGGCCCGTACAATCACACCTATGTACCCCGTCATTCACTCACACATCCATACTCACTCACACTCAAAAACAGACTCACACACCCACACCCACACACAGAAATACATACTCACAAATATACGCACATACAGTCACACTTATGTCCCCACTCTTACTCCGACTCACACACTCATACCCCCTTACTCAAAAATAGACTCACACCTCTACACACACAAAAATACACACTCACAAACAGGTACATACAATATCACATATGTACCCCCTTTCCGTCACTCAAACATTTATACTCACTCACACTCAAAAAGAGATTCAAACACCTACCCACACACAAATACCCACTCACAAGCATATACACCTACAAACACAAATGCCCACATGCACAGATGACAACACACACTCATGCACACCCATACAAACCCATGAACACCAACACTCACACACCCACCCTCACACCAAACGCATTCACATGCTTTCACACTCACACACACAAACACACACACACCCTTGAATTCATACTCTGACCCATAAGCCAACCCACTAAGACCCATCAGTCACACACACCCACACATAACTCACACACATTGAAATACGTACTGAAACACAGAAGCCAACTCCCACGAATAAAACTCTCACGCAGACTGTCACTGACACACACTCACCGACACATGCTATCAAACGTACACACACAAACACAGACACACTCTCTCACATTCCCTCAAACTCAGATACAAACACCCACACTTACACACTCACACACGCAGAAATATGCACTCACAAGTATACACACATACAATCACACATAGGTACCCACTCTCACTCTCACTCACACAGTCATACGCACTTACTTAAAAATTGACTCACACCTATACACACACAAAAAGGCACACTCACAAGCATATACACGTCAAAACACAAGCACACATGCCAACACACAGTCACACATTACACACGTACGGAAATACACACTCACATATATACGCACATACAATCACACATTATGCACACCTGTCACTCACTCACACCTTCGTACTCACTCGCACTCAAAAGTAGACTCACACACCTACACACACACAGAAATACACACTCACAAATATACACACATACAATCACACAATTTACCCACTCTAACTCTGACTCACACAGTCATACTCACTCACTCAAAGATAGACTCACACCTATACACACACAAGAATATACACTCCCAGGCATATACACATGAAAACACAAACACACATGCACCGATGCCAACAGTCACACACACTTTACAGACTTATAAACACAGAAGTCACACACTCACCTCACAAACATATGTACATGCCATATCACATATGTACCCCCTTTCAGTCACTCACACATTTATACTCACTCACACTCAAAAATAATCTCAAACACCTACACACACAAATACGCACTCACAAGCCTATGCACATACAAACATAATCACACACATACACAGATGCCAACACACCTGCACACACCCATACACACACTCAAAAGCACACACACATTCACCCTCACACACATATGAACCTACACGTACACACAAATGCACGAGTACAAACACAAACACAACACACAGACACATAACGCAAAACACAGTATTGTACACATCACACACCAGCACACACAAAAACCCTTACACAAAAACATTCATATACATACACCCTTGGACACAAGCACTCACACACCAACATACACACTTACACAGTAAGTCACAAACACACACTCAAAAATAGGCTCACACACCTACACACACACAGAAATACACACTCAACACTATACGCACATACAATCACACATATGTACCTACTCTCGCTCTCACTCACATATTCATACGTACTCAAAAATGGACTCGCACCTATACACACACAAAATTACACACTCACAAGCATATACACATGAAAACACAAACACACATACACAGATGCCAACACACAGTCACACACACCCTTACACACTTATAACCACACAAGTCACACACTCACCCTCACACACACTTACACACATATGAACATACACATGCAGACATTCACACTCTCTCACACACACACTCACCCACAAAATCACCCACAATATTGAATCGATACTCAAACCCGAGGCAACACACTGACACACATCACAAACGCACACCCGTTCCCATCTCACACACACACACGTACACACCCATACACACACACACTGACTCATTCACAAACACTCACTGCCATACACACTCAGATATGTACACGTACACACACCCAAACGTCCACAATCACAAACATAGATGCACACGCTCATTCATGCACATATTTACAAATTCACACTCAAATGTAATCAGACACGTACAAACACAGAAACACACACAGATATAAACAAACACTAACACACATGTGAACACACACAGGAGACAACACACACACCCCTACCCTCACATTCACACACTCACAGAAAAACACAATCACACTTAAAAAACACACGTGCATACGCAGACATGTGAATACACCCAAGCCAACACAGTAACATACAAATGCACTCATTCACTGACTCTCATACTCACCCACATATCTCCCACTGCATGCACTCACACACATACACACACACGCACACACTCACACCAATGCACACAATAACCAACCTCACACAATCATTCACACTCCCGCACCCAAGTACCAATGCACACTCAATCCCAAACTCACTGACACACTCACTTGCAAACGCCTGCACATTCTCACACACCTCCCCACACCAAAACACAATGTCACACACTAACTCATTCACACTAACTCTCGCACCCATGAACAAAGAAATTCATGTTCAAATACACATGTACACACAGATGCAGTCACACATTCACTCACATACACCCACCAACACCCCAAAACTCACACTCACCCACACAAGACTCCCTTGCAATCACATGCACACCTACAGAGAAAAAATTCCAGACGCTCGCACACTCACATTTACACTCCCGCACAGTCACTTACACACACATTCAAAACTCACACGCTCATACACCTACACGTTTACACATTTACTCTGTCTCGCACTCACACACAAACACCCTCCAAAGCATTTGAATCCATACTCAGACACACATGCCAACCCACTAAGACACATCACACAAATACACACACTCACCGCTCACATACACTTTCAAACACACACAAACACACAAGCCAACTCACAAAAACAAAATTCTCACATTGACTCTGTCACTCACACTCACACACTCAACACCACATGCAATCACACACACACAGAAACACAAACACACAC